>NC_045171.1:4936924-4969424 GCF_900700415.2 Clupea harengus
CTGAAAAGATTACTAGACCTCTGTGTGCTGCACATTCTGTAGAGATTAGGTTAACAAGGGCAGCATCATTTTGAATAGTAAATAGTAAAGGTTTCACATTTACAATGCAAAGTCCATGCACAACGGCTGGCTAGTGGCCAACGCAGTGTTGACACGTGTGAGAGCCAGTCGAGCCGGTAATGTTATGAGAGTCTGTGTTTAGATAATTTATGGGCAGCATCTTCGCCACGGAGAGATGATCGGGAACAGTAGAAATGCAGAGATCTGTTGTCACAAACAGAGTGTCATCTTTTCAAGATCATGTAGGATTTGTCCTGCTCTCAGTGATGCTTTCAGAATGATGAGCGAGAGAGTGAGAGATGGGGAGACCAAGAGAGACGGAGCGAGAGAGTGAGAGATGGAGAGACCAAGAGAGACGGAGCGAGAGAGTGAGAGATGGAGAGACCAAGAGAGATGGAGCGAGAGAGTGAGAGATGGGGAGACCAAGAGAGATGGAGCGAGAGAGTGAGAGATGGGGAGACCAAGAGAGATGGAGCGAGAGAGTGAGAGATGGAGAGACCAAGAAAGATGGAGCGAGAGAGTGAGAGATGGGGAGACCAAGAGAGACGGAGCGAGAGAGTGAGAGGTGCCAGGAAGTGAGGTGAAAGGGGTGGAGCAGGATGATGGAAAGAGGAAGAAGAGTGTAAACAGCAGAGTGAGGGTAATTAAAGTGTGTTTACGGTCCCACCGGAGGACCATTGATTAGGCCATCCTCAGCATAACCCCCCTCCTCTTCCTCCTCCTCACAAACACATCTATAAATACCGTCCTGAGCCAAATAAACACACAGGCGCCTCTCCAAAGCTCTCAGACTAGAGTCTCAAAGTAATGCTAAGTCACTCGCACCACAGATACCTCCTCTCACACTCATCAGAGCACACACTCTCACCAGAGCACACTCTCACACACACACTCACACACTCTCTCCCTCTCACTCTCACCAGAGCACACTCTCTCACCAGAGCACACACTCTCACTCTCACCAGAGCACACACTCTCACCAGAGCACACACTCTCCCTCTCACTCTCACCACAGATACCTCCTCTCACCAGAGCACACTCTCTCACACACTCACACACTCAGAGCACACACAACTCTCACTCAGAGCACACACAACTCTCACTCAGAGCACACACTCTCACACACACTCACACACACTCTCACCAGAGCACACACTCTCACTCAGAGCACACACAACTCACCCACTCTCACCACAGATACTCCCTCTCACTCAGAGCACACTCTCTCCCTCTCCCTCTCACTCAGAGCACACACACAACTCACACTCAGAGCACACACAACTCACACTCAGAGCACACACACAACTCTCACTCAGAGCACACACACAACTCTCACTCAGAGCACACACACAACTCTCACTCAGAGCACACACACAACTCTCACTCAGAGCACACACACAACTCTCACTCAGAGCACACACACAACTCTCACTCAGAGCACACACACAACTCTCACTCAGAGCACACACACAACTCTCACTCAGAGCACACACACAACTCACACTCAGAGCACACACACAACTCTCACTCAGAGCACACACAACTCTCACTCAGAGCACACACACAACTCTCACTCAGAGCACACACACAACTCTCACTCAGAGCACACACAACTCACCCACTAACTTTGGCTACATCATCAAACTTAGCTGAAGAAACTGCATTCTGGATTTATAACAATGGAAAACAAACCTCATGACAAAGCACAGCCTTATTTAGGGATAATGGTAAGCCTGAGCACCAACCAAAGTTACTCTGCAGTTTTGTTTAACCCCTGTGTTACACATTACCCCTGCATGTATCCTGTCTATGACTGGCTGCTCTGGAGTACATGCTGATGCCTACAAAGTGCTTCATGTGGAACCGTTAGTTATCCAAACAGCAGAGACTGTGGACGCTTTGCCCTTCAGACACCTCTTTCTCAGGTGCAACACACACACACACACACACACACACACACACACACTTCCGGCCTGTACAGCCAGCCCCCCCCACAATCCCTCCACAGCCCCAGTGGGGGAGATTTAGGGGCCCCCCCCATCCGGCTCAGGAGACAGATTGAATGGCCCTACTCGCCTGAACCTTAATAGCTACCATGAATTTCAGCGGCAGCCCAACCAGCAGTCCCTGCTGACAGATCACAGGCCACCATCGCTGGAGAGACAAGCAGCACTGAGGGGAGGGGGGGGGGGGGGGGGGTGGAGAGCTGGATGGGGGGTGAAGAAATGTATTACAATTCCTGAGAGGATGGAATACGAGGAGGGGGGGGGGAGGAAGCAAAGATGGTGCTTGGGTGTAAAAGGGAGGGAGGACGGGGCAGAAAGAGAAATGAAGACTGCAAGTGAGACAGACATCACGAGAGAGAACATTTTTTGCATTCCTTTCTGTAATTTATGTTCAGTGCTTTGGCAACATTGTGACGCCACAGCCAAGCCAACACAGCTCATTCTGACTGGAACTTGAACTAGAAGAGAAATGAAGAGAACAAAAGAGAGGGACAGGGAAAGAAGAGAGATCGTGAGGGAGAGCAAGCACTCTCAGCCGGTGCGGTGCGGTGCGGTGCGTTGCGGTGCCTGTGTGGTGCGGTGCGGTCCCAGCAGAAGAGTCTCTTCACACCTGGAGGAACAGGTGGCAGAGCACCAGGGCAACTGCGGAATGCACCGGAGAAACGAGCTGAAGTCACGCTGGCTATGTTCCCAGCCTAATGCTCGGCCACGATGAACTATTCTAGGACTCAAACAGTGGCCCCCCCTCCCCTTCCCGAGCGCTTCACTAGCGTAGTGTTTCATAACAGCCAGAAAATGTGAGCAGATGAAAACAAGAGTATATAAATTTTTTTTTTTTAAAAATTGCATTTGTGGGAGATGTGATTCACAATGTTATGAAACCATTGCCCAATACAGTTTAGCAGTTTGAACTTACAAAGCATTCCGATCCGCAGAGTTTAAAGCAGGCTTGGTTGATTAGGTAAGAGCAGCAGCTCAAGCACCACACACACACACACACACACACACACACACACGCTCAGGTTTTGCTGTGGGAAGTGCTCACCTTGGAAGACACAATCCTGTTGTCACAGAATTTGGGGGGGATAAAGGCCTCGGTGGGCGGACACGGCCGGTGCCCCACATAGATGGTCCTGCTGTCCACCCTCTTCTCGTCCCCTCCACACTGCAGGGACACAGAGACACGTAAATAACACACACAGACACACACACACACAGACACACACACACACACACACACACACACACACACCTCTTCTCGTCCCCTCCACACTGCAGAGAGACAGAGACACGTAAATAACACACACACACACACACACACACCTCTTCTCGTCCCCTCCGACACAGAGACACGTAAATAACACACACACACACCTCTTCTCATCCCCTCCACACTGCAGAGACACAGAGACACGTAAATAACACACACACACACACACACACACACACACACACACACACACATCTTCTCGTCCCCTCCACACTGCAGAGAGACAGAGACACAGAGACACGTAAATAACACACACACACCTCTTCTCGTCCCCTCTACACTGCAGACACAGAGACACGTAAATAACACACACACACACACACCTCTTCTCATCCCCTCCACACTGCAGAGAGACAGAGACACGTAAATAACACGTTTATTCAACCAGTATTCAAAACTCCATTATTACATTATTGCACCCTTAAAATCCTTGCCTGTTGAATGTAATACAGCTCAGGCCTCACTAGCACCTAAACACCTTACAAAAAACACCAATGAATTTGACCTGTTTACTTTCAGTTTTCTGAGCTGCCATCCATGTACTATACTCAAAAAGGGGTAGGATTTTAAGTCAAAAATGCTCTTGAACATTTTGAGATATCGAAATGTCTCAGTCGGAGTTTTTAGCAAAGAGTTGCATAGAGTTGAGCCACACCACTATTCAAACCAGACACCTAAGGATAACTTCACCCCACTTCTCTCCACCCATTCTCAGACTGGCTATCCAGTGAATCACTCGTATAGATCAAAGTCCCCTTTTTTATTACATTTATTGAGTTAAGTGGAGTAAGTTATTACATTATTGGTAGGGCTGAACGATTAATTGCATTTGCGATTTAATCGCGATATGATAGAACGCGATTTTCTAACCGCAACGTTCGCGATTAAAAACGTGATCTTAAAAAAAAAAAAATTATAATTTTTTAAAAAAAAAATTTTTTTTTATAAGATGGTAAATTTTGCCCAGTGTTTAAAAAGTGCATGCCTTGTGTTTATTCTTACAATGACTTTGTTAAAATGACTTAAATGCACAGTGGCAAAGCCACCGATTTGTTGTTTGTGTTGTTGTCTGTAATAAGCAGTTAAATAAAAATTTTAATCGTGGGAAATAATATTTTACACTAAATGTATCTAATATTGTGTTGGTCATCATTCATTACGATTTGTTGGGAAAAAAATTAGGATAAAACAAAAAAATCGCATATTAAATCGCAATCGCAATATTTGGGGGAAAAATCGCAATTAGATTATTTCCCCAAATCGTTCAGCCCTAATTATTGGTACAATTATTATTACATTACCTGTACAGACATTTGATTACATTAGCGGGTTCTACAAAACTAATTTAGACAGCATACAAGATTGACGTGTTTTCCCATCCAAAACTTTACAAGAAAACAGACAGGCTATATGTTGTGCCTAAGAAGAGAGCAAAAGAGGAAGAAACACGAGAGAAGAAAGGAGAACTGGACAAGGTGAGCATGAGGTCTGCACTTAGCAGAGAACAAGAGACAAGAGTGAGGTCTGAGAGAGAAAAGGAGGAAGGAAGGAAGAAAGAGAGTGATAGCACGAGAGAGAGAGAGAGAGAGTTCAGTCAATACATCAGTCAAGAGGCAGCTGTCATCACAGTAACATATGGAGACCCAGGTCTCCTGAACAGCCGGTGGGTGCGTAAACATTTCTCCTGATGGAAGACACACGCGAGCACTTAGGCCAAGCAAACACCCAAAACACATTTAGACAGAGCCCACTCCACCCCATGTACGGGCATCCAACGCATCCCTGGCCGACCTCTGCCTAGCCTTCAGAGGACCAATTCATTCCAACCAGTGGGGTTTATTTTCCCCACCCCACCCCACAACCACACGCCACTGCTCTGATGATCTGTTGTCTTCACTGCAGTAATGACAAATGTGTTTAAAGTGCACCAAGTTAAAGACTAAAAAAAAAATATATATAAAAAAAAAAAAAAGACAGTGACACATGAAATATGAAAACCATCCCACGGGCCACCAAACTGAAAGGGCTGGGGCAGGGGAATCGGATGCCAGCGGCTGAAAAATGAGCGCAGGATAAAAACAAAGAGAAAGGGGGAAAAAAAGCCCTCCTCATCATTTGGAATAATAGGCTTAGTGAGAGGTGCTTGCCAGAGAATGATGAAACTTGCTCAAGACGCTGAGAGCCAGCGCAATCCCCTGAGCATTACAGAGAGAGAGAGAGAGAGAGAGAGAGAGAGAGAGAGAGAGAGAGAGAGAGAGAGAGAGAGAGAGAGAGAGACCGAGAGGCATTGGGTGCCACTGAGGGAACACACTGTGTGTGTGTGTGTGTGTGTGTGTGTGTGTGTGTGTGTGTGTGTGTGTGTGTTGGGGGGGGGCAGGGGGTAGGAGGAGTCAAAAGGTCAGCCGGGCCACGATGGCCAGGTGAAAGTCCTGAGTTTCACTGGCAGGTGTGGCCCCACTGATGATCTGCTGGTTATAAAGAGAGACAAGAGGTGAGAGAGAGAGAGAGAGACAGGAAGAGAGAGAGAGAGAGAGAGAGAGAGAGAGAGAGAGAGAGAGAGAGAGAGAGAGAGAGACAAGAGAGCAAAGGAGGACGGAAAGAGCTATAAGATTTATGACCCCCTTTATCTTCTCCGGGTACAGAGCCGGGAGGAAGAGCACACACACAAACCCACACACACACACACACACACAAACGTCACACAGAGCCATCCCATTCCGTCTCATATGTTTGTAAGTAGACACATCATGTTCACATTCATAAGTAAGGCAGTTATCCATGTGTGATTGTGTGTGTGCGTGTGCGTGTGCGTGTGCGTGTGTGTGTGTGTGTGTGTGTGTGTGTGTGTGTGTGCACGTGGTTCTCCACTCTGAGTGTAAGGCCAATGGTAGTAGACACATTCCTCAGCCTTAGAAGGGCCTCCAGGGAGTGAGTGTGTGTGTGTGTGTGTGTGTGTGTGTGTGTGTGTGTGTGTGTGTGTGTGTGTGTGTGTGTGTGTGTGTGTGTGAGTGTGGAGGAGGACGAGGGGCGGCGTGGCGAGGTGGAGACAGTGGGCGCTGCTAGTGACTCAGCGTCTGAGAATAGGAAGTCTTCCTTGACTGCAGGGGAAACCGCCACAGGTCAGCTGCCGGCTCTACCGACGGTCACTATTGTGCTAACTGTCCGATCAAACCCCCTCCACTCTGTTTCTCCCGCGGGCCCAAGGAAGTGATGCACCAGTGAGTGCAGATTCCTCTCCGCTCACTGAGGCACACACACACACACACACACACACACACACACACACACACACACCCATTTCCTCTCTCGCTTCGTTTCTCCAGATACGGGGAAAGACCACTTCCTTCTCTCCACCCTGCCTCTCTCTCTCTCGATCTGTGGAGCGCTGAGCTGAGCCACGGGAGCGGAGAGCTATTAGCGGCGACGTGAATAATTCAGCCGCCGTGGGGCAAGAGATCTGGCGTGATGGCCATTCAGCGGTACAGCATGCGCTGTTGCCACTGGCAGCGCCGGCCACCAAGGGGGGGGGGGGGTCCTGTGTCACAACACACCACCCCATAAACGGCTGCCTTCCTCCAGCCAGTCCTTCCGCCAGCCACCTGCGTGCTGAGTGAGTGGCTCGTGGTCGAGAGCTGCCAGATAACTCGCTAATCAGATTCACCCCTCACATGCCTGTGATTACTCAGGTCTAATCTCCGCAGAGCAGATTAGGCAGCCTTGGAGCTCGTGGGTTATGCGGCATTAGCCACGAGTGGCCCCCTTATCCGCGCCGTTTATCCACCCTGCGCTTAGCGCGAGGAGAGCAGCATGATGGCGGCCGACGGCAGTGACTTTAGAAGGCTCCGGAAGCAAGAACCCAGAACCAGGCCCCGGTGTGTTGCTTGAGTCACGGCTGAGTGAATCAGCCGGCAGGGCTGTCGTGCGTGTGCGTGTGTTTGTGTGTGTGTGTTGTGTGTGTGTGTTGTGTGTGTGTGTTGTGTGTGTGGTGTGTGTGTGTGTGTTGTGTGTGTGTGTGTGTTGTGTGTGTGTGTGTTGTGTGTGTACAAAGCCTGCTGACCACTTGGACAAGAAAGACCGGATGGAAAAGCAGGAAGGCCGGGGGAGGTGTAAAGAGAGGAGAGGAAGGAAGGAATGAATGAATGAATGAACAAAAGAGGGAGAGAGATAGCGACAGAAAGGGAACAGAAGGGGCTTCAGCGCTAAGCCATAGTCACACAGATGAGATCTCCAAACTGGCTGGGCTGCTCTCCCACACCCAGCACTTTGGGAAAGGGAGATTAAAAACATCTCCCTCCACTACAGAAATGAGGGAGGGATGATGATGATGATGATGATGTTTGCAAGAGGATGGAAAGGTCAGTCAGCAAAACACTCCTTTCGCATTGCGAAGTCCATTTCAGTGGAAGTCTTCTCTCTTTCCTCTCTCCTACAACCTTCTGACTGAGATGCCCCTCGTTGGGTGGTCACCCATGAGGACCAGCCTACCTTTGTCAGCACTTCGGACACATGACGCACAATGTGGCAATGTGGCTATGCTAGTTCATCAGTACGGCACTGAACTTCCTGTTTGGCAAATCGTACAAGACATCAAGACTGCAGAATTTATCTTTGTAAGGTATGCGGTTGTTGAGCAATCTGTCTTTAGATTATCCAACCTGCAGGGATATGTCAGAACTGAATATCTGGTGGAGGAGCAGCAGGCATAATGAACTGCAGCAAAGAAAAGCAGGAAAATAAAAAAAAAGTACACCACCTTTGCTTGAGCATAACTGGCTGAAGCTCTCAGGTCTTATCGGGGACTCAGATCACTGCAGAGTCGCCCCTCTCGACACATCAAGGCTCTCTGCCCAGAGCACACCTAAACCGCCATCCCAAGAGTGCACTGCGATCACTCCGGGAGGCTTTTAAACCCCAGCGTTTGCTGCGGTGACACTGCGGTCACTCCGGGGGTCTTTAAACCCCTGCGTCTGCTGCGGTGACACTGCAAGCAAACAAGTAAACAAAAGGAGCGATGCGGTGTACAGTCTGGCGGCTGTACTGAACTCTACTTTACTTTTTCATACCTCTCCCCCCCCTCTCTCTCTGGGAGTCATTAACCGCAGGGTCTACGTTCCAACAACAACAGAGCCTCAAGGTTAGCATCTGCCTATAGTAAACATGAGCAGGCACCGGCCCAAACCCACAGCTAAACAACAGCAAGGAGCTTTCCAAAGGCACTGCGTTAACTGGAGCCATGCACACGTGCTCTAAACACAGGCAGAGCTACTGAGGAGAGCAGAACAAATACAAATCAAAGCCCCAGAAGAGCGAGAATGGACCATTAGAAGCGGGGAAGCGCTGGCGTGGAAGATGGCCCAGGGGTCTGACGGAGAATTGCAGCCATGCTGAGAGATCATTGATTTTGAAGGAAATTCAGTGTTTAATGTAACGAGGGTCAGAAGGCAGGGCCTGCAGCACCCCTGACGTGATCACACTACTCATTCCCCAACCAGCGCACTCGGCCTTCAGGAGCAGACAATTGAGCCCTAATGTAGGGGAAATATGATGGAACTGATGGGATTTTTTTTCTCCGCCTTAGTATCAAACGTCTCAATACTTCACTAAATCCCAAACAAAAGGATTTTAAGGAACTTAAAAAGGAAGAATGTGAATGCCAGGAATGATGAGTAGGCAGATTGTGTCTGAGTGGAGGGACATTAGCCACAGTCCAAACAGAGACGGAGAGGAAATCAATAGCACAAACATGCTTTTACTCTCTTTAAACTCTCTCATGCAACACTTTTAGGAGCTCACTAGTAAACCGAATTAAGCAAACCAGGACACTGCCATATTAGATCAGCCTTCATATTTAAATCGGTGTTAGCACTGCTTTATGCACACAGGTAACACAGCAACAAGGAGAACAACACCTCCAGTGTGTGCGGATGTGGCACAGGACACAATGTGCTATATTAAGAGAGTCAGCCAAGTGCTGGACGGACTGGCTTCAGCTCAGGTGCAATAGCGAGCCAAGCGTCTCTCTCCGCTCCCCAGAGCCTGGTGATATCACAATGTTCTGTCTGTGACTGCCGTCCATGACAGCCACTTGAGCCCTCTCTGCATTAATGCTTAACAAGGTCTCAAAGACAGGGTCGGATTGTGTTGGGTTACAAAGATCAGCAGAGAGACAAGCCAGAGACGCGAGACGAGGGGGATCGGTGTCCGAGAAAGGTTACTGATTAAACTGACTTCAGTTTAGTTACAGTGAGACTAACTACAGTATGGGATCCCGCAACTGCGGAAATTGGTGGTATCTATTACGTAATTAACAATGACCAAATGAAAACACACCAAACCAATGTAGTACATTTACTGAAAGTCTATTTTCAGATTTGCATTTGTGCCCCCTGCCAAAGGACAGCTCTATGCTACAAAACGCCTTTTTTGTGCAAATGCCAAACCGTGAAATATTGTCAGCTACCGCATCGGTTACTCTTGCAGGAGCCTCAAATAACTGAAAGGAGTCTTGCTCCGAATGCCCTGCGCTGGAAGCGGGCCTCCCTGTTGCAACAGCGCTGAATGACTAATGAATTGTGACAAAACAATGTTCTGCCAGCCGCCTTTTTTCCCCCACCTGCATGCCGTGCTGAAATACACGCTTTTAAGATGAAGTGTCTTTATTCCCCCGACTATGATTGATAACATCCCGTGGCAAGCTATGGGCAGGGAACGGACTGTGATATTTCATCGACGTTGCACTTGGTTTGGCATGTGAACCTGCAGAACTCACTCTGTCACACTTGTCATCACTTCAGTGGGCCCTAGTAAATTGTGCTTGGTCAGGAAACGTGACAAAAGGGAGCCACAAACATGTGTCCAAACTTTGACTGGCGAATGGGCCTGGATGTGATGTCACTGGCGTAGTTAATTCAGTTCATTTTGGACGGCTGACAAACCCAGCGAGGCAGAAAGACTAAGAGAGATCTGCTCTGTGACGTGTTGTAGCTGGACGAGAGCTACATCCAGGCCTAACAATCAAGCTAAATTAGCCCTGTTGAGAATAGAGATAAAGACAGCTGTGGACTGCTGGCTACAAGCGGTGATTCACAGCTTGATACACTGCCGCTACTGGGCAGGAAGCGAAGTTCGAAGTTCCTTCTCTGCCCCGAAAATGTTGCTGATGTTCAAGCCTTGCAGACTTTTGTTTAGTGAGACTAATTCATTAAGGTTGAGACGATTATATGCAATCCCATTTGCTGACTCCAAACTATACATCTTGCAACTTTATACTGCAGTAATAATATAGGGGACAATAAAGCTATTATTACACAAAATACACTTCAGCGAAATAGACATTCTTCAGTGAAGTAAGCCATTTGGTACAGTGTCAATTGTGTTTTGACAAAAACGTGTCAGCTTTGCTTCACTGGGCAGTGGACATGGGTGACAGCAGGGGGGGAAAGAGGGGATTTCCTGCTCAGTGCACGCATCCTCTGCACCACAATGTTCTTCCTCAAGAGCTGGTTACTTAATAACCATCTGAACCTCCTGACCGGCCTACGGAGTTCAGGCAGGTCATCATCATCATCGTTCTCTCTGTCTGCCTCACTTCCAGCTCAGGCTCATCACCTCGGCAGCCACAGACTCTGGAGCTGGGAGCTCATCTGAGTCTGGCCCAAGGCCACAGTGGTGCTCCATGTGGCGTTTCAGGAGATGGGCAGGTAACAGAGCCACTTCCCAGCCCTGCAAACGCTGCTAACAGGGCCACGCTTGCACTTATCAATGCTAAAAGAGGTCAGTGCTAAAGAGGGCCCGAACATCAAAGTTAAAGCGACAAGACGGCAAGGCAAGAGGGAGACGAGTGAGGAGAGGAAGCTGAGTGGAATGAAGGGGACAATGAGCTCCTGAGCGCAGCTCAAAGTGGACGTCAGCTGCCATTTCTCGGCTGAGGGCTGATGGCTGATGGCTGGCTGGAAGATCTGCTCTGCGGCAGATGGTCGAGGAGGACAGCGCGGTTGCTCTTAAAGGCAAAACCAGGAGGGAAGAGGGGGAGTCTCGTGGCTTTTGACTCACTTTGCATACTTATTTCCCTTATGCAACTGAGTGGGCGCTCGAGTGATCCCACACCTAGGGATATACTGGTCACCAAGACAGAAGCATGTGTGTAAACATCATTTGTTCCAACAGTCAAGTCAAAATTCAGAATTGACAAAGTAACCGCAATCAAAGCAGTGACTATGAAGACCTTCAATGAAAAATTGCGTGTGTTCCAGCCGTCGCCAGCTAGTTGTGCACCAGTGTTGTATCAAGCCACCCCTACTATGCTTGTAGAACTAACATTCCCCATGTCAGCCAACATAACTAAAAATAACTCACCACTACAAAACACATACTAATTCCCAATATCAATAAAACTGGGCTACAGACAGCGCATGTTGTATTGTGAAGGAGGACCTTTACAGATCCCAGGTACAGCATGCGGCTGTCGCTAGCCAATTGGGCAGTGCTGTGTACCCTGCCACCCTAACTAAAATCCGCATGCACCATGTCAGCCAACCATAACTCATCAAAACTAAACAAATAAAATTCCCATACACCTGGCCAGGCAGCCTCTCTCTCTCCCTCTCCTTCTATATCCTATCGCTAATGCTTACACTGATACTGATAAAGTGGCCATATTACCTACTGTTAATTGCTTACCTAAGCGCATCTCCTTATATGATAATCAAATTGATATCTACCAACAAAATTCTCTCTCCTTGACCTTTGCTCGCAAATGCTGATGAATGTGAAAACCTTGTTCCTCATCTCCATATCCATCAAGTGCATCTACGCATATTGGCAGCTGAACTCTACCCACTCATGTTTCTTTCTTCCCCTCCTAGTCTAGACTATCGTCACTGTGAGACCGTGCTGCTGCAGTCTCTCCACCAGATCTACTTGTGGAAACCCTCGGCCCACACGTACCCATCCCCACCACCACACTGTCATAAACGTATTCTACCCCATACTCTATGCCAGCATTTTCCTGCAATGTAAATAACTGCCACTATCAACATGTTTATCTGGCCTTGCTCTACTTACCCTTGTAATATTAACCCTATGCGCACACTGTATACCCACTAAGCTGTTTTGTAAGCATCATGTATATACACCATATGATGTTTGTATAATGTACATTAACATGTATGCTGTGTACATTTACCACTTGTATGCTAGCATGCTCATCATGTGATTTCTTCTGCTATGTTGCTGATTGTTTCCCCTCCCTTTCTACCACCCCCCCACTCCCCCTCTTATTTTTCTATCTCTACCCAGCTGGCCTTAAGCAAATGGACCCCCCTTATGTGCCGCCTTGAGACAATTCTATTGTTTTTGCGCAATAAAAATGAAATAAAATGTAATTGAACTGTTGCAGAATGCAAAAATGCTACATATTCTGTGGTTATATCCCAGTACCTGAAATGATGTTTCTTTCTGTGTCCTTCACCTCAGGACAAAGTTGACTCTCGGGAGCCAAGATTAACCTGAGCAGGAGAGCTAAACCCACATAAGGCCATAAAAAAACATAGAATATAAAATGATGGAAGGAGTGGTTGGGTTAAACACCCCATTCTATTTTCCTGATCTAATAGTTCTGACAAAGAGACAGATTTCCTTGGACTTTATTGCATTAGCTTCCTCTCCTATAGGGCCCACACCAACCTATCAAAGATGGTCATTAGGCAAGGTGCTCACACACAGTTCTGGTCATTATTTAACCGCAAAAACCAAATGAAGAGCTTTTTTTAACTGAGAAGGAGATAACCTGATTGGGGTGGAGGGGGGGGAGCAACAAAGAAAGAAAGAAAGAAAATTGAATTGAATGACCAACGCTGAGATGACAAAATGACTGTTCGTGACACGGCATGACCTCAATTTCCAACTATAGCTCTTAACGTGAACTAGGACAACTCAAACCAACGGAAAACACAAAATGTGGGTAGGGAGTAAGCTACAATTAGAACCAACATCACTCAGCCTTCTGTGGCACTTGTGAACAAAATAATTTGGATACAAACGTTTCACTCGGACACATGAATGTGTACATATACAGGCAGCGTTACCTGATAACACAAACATATGACAGACACAATCGCTGAGGTACAGCCATCACCATTCGAGGCATTGAACAAAGATGTGTGTGTTTGAACAGAGGGAGTGCTCACAAGAGTAAGAACTGACACATAGTTACAAATATTTCCGTCACATGCACCGAGAATATTTCAAAAATGAAGAAAGACCTTGGCATGCTGCACGAACACACACACACACACACACACACACACACACACTAACTGTAGCTGTAAATGGCCTGTGGAAAAGACACAAGGCTTGGGAAACAGTCCGAATTTCTTCTCCTAGGTCATCTATCCCGCCACAAAACCACAAAGTACGAGCCGTTTTGGGACTAAAAACAACCAGGCTGCACCGTCAGAGTGAAAATAGCTCTCTGTGCGCACCAAGAGTACATACGAGTCGTTCTCAGGGTCAGGGAAAGTCCTGTGACTGTTACTGTATGTATCTGCCTTCAAGCCCAAGTACAGCAAAAGATGTTTTTTTTGTGTACGATTGAATTCCGCAACAACACTGTCCCCCATTTACAGCTAGAATGAGCAGACAAAGTGTATGTGTTTATTTGTGTGTGTGTGTGTGTGTGTGTGGGTGTGTGTTGGGTGTATGGATGAGACCATCCCAAGCCACAGCTTTGTCTCACAATGCAAGATTGTGGCCTGTGTCTGAGCACTCCTTTATTCTCCTCTCCATCACTGGCGGACAGGACAGGGTGGCACTGCGCATTAATAGCAGCACAGCAACTTCAACTGAGGACTGGCTGTGAGGAGCTGTTGTTCAGGGTGTGTGTGTGTGTGTGTGTGTGTGTGTGTGTGTGTGTGTGTGTCACAGTTAGTGTGTGTGTAGGATGTCATTGTTTGCGGTACGCAGCTGCAGCAGCAGCAGCAGCAGCAGCAGCAGCAGCAGCAACAGCAGTGGCAGATGTATGTGCCGTGCTCTCAGCCTGGCCTACATTTGACAGCGGCCTCCCTGGACACCGGGAGAATGGGAAACTCATCCCCGCCACACCAGCAGGACGGGGAGCAGAGCGGAGCGGAGTGGAGTGGGGATGGGGTGAAGATGGTGGTGTCAGCCTAGCGTAGTGGAACGTGTCGCAGACAAGACGGGCAGCTGAAGCAGAGTGCTTTCCTCTCCCGTGTGCTCTGGCTGGCTGATCCCTCCACACACACACTCACTCCCGGAGCAGATTGTAACAGGGTTCTGATTGGCTGATCCCCCCCACACACACACACACACACACACACACACACACACACACACACACACACACTCTCGGAGCAGATTGTAAGAGGGTCTCCAGGCTCCAGGCTGTATGGGTGGATGCGACTCAGAGGTTTGGGAGACCTGGTGGGGTGTGATTAGGTGACACCACTCAGGCTGTTCCCTCTACCAGCAGCTCCAGATGGCAACGGTATCCAGGGCGGAGGATGTGCAAATGTGTAATGACGAATAAAAAAAATGAAAAACAGAAAGACTGGCAGTAAAATAAACAGGACCTCTTTGAGCAAACTAACATAACAGCAGACATCACAGTCTCTAAAAACAACCTTACTCAAAAATACTTGACTGTTGCAATTCCACAAATAGAAGGGGAAGTTTGCCTTCTTGGCCATGCGTTAATACAATGGTACAAAGTTCAGAGCGATGTCCTTCACCATAACCTATTGTCCCTCACTGCATGCCTGACACAAACCCGCTTTAAACGGAGATCCCGGTATGTCACTATTAAGAAAACCCCTCGTTATTACGGCTGTGCTTGTTTACACTAAAACAAACAAACAAAGCAGGCATGATGCTAGATGCCCCAGCGTGTGTTTGTAGACAGGGTGCCAGCATTCCGGCAGCGGAGGCGTGGCGTTTAGTGAGTGTCTAGTGTGACCTATAATGCCGCGTTTGAAACCACTTGGGAAACTGCACTCGAACGCCACTCGAAGTCGAAGCTCTGACTCAGAAACTCAGAGGACAAAAAATATCCCTGACTTCAGCGATTCAGGTCATTTGATCAATTTGACATCATCAATATGGTGACGAACCTGACAGAGCCTAACAGAGACCTTGACTATATCAAAGGTTCAAAACGAGAATATGAATGAAGAGGCAGCGTGTCATAATGAAGAAGACAAAAGTTGTACGTAACTTTGGGCACCCAGCAGATAGAAGGACAATATGGAGTCATCACCACATAAGTGTGTTTACATTTGGCTCAAATGCATTAATGTTAAAGATGTCAAAGACCTTCATCACTGAACAACTTGTAATCTCTATGGGATGAACGTAGACCCGTTTAAAAATGTAATGTAACAGTAATATTCGCACATGCAGTCCTTTTGTTTGTGTGTTGGGGCGGGCGGTGGGGGGGGGGGGGGGGGGGCTCACAGATTTCAACCACTGACCTCATGAATTTCAGTCATGTTAACTTGCCAAGCACTGTTCGGACTCAAATTGGTGTGCTTCATATACAACACGTTAATGCTTATCATGTTGGGTGTGTGTGTGTTCTGACAACACAGTTAGAATCTTGCTTCATTTTGGTTCAGCTGCTAGGCTGAATCTTACCCCTATCCCGCCATGCTGGCTCTCCCTTATACACAGATGCCGATTCGGCTCAACAGTGTAACAACGATCTGCCCCCCTCTTTCGGTGTACTTATGTTTCAAACACAGCGCAACATTCCCGCCTTGAACAGGCTGTTTATAAAGGGCTACACTAACCATGCAGCACAATCTTTAAACACACATGAAAGAACCCCTCATGTCCATTTTATAGCGGTCACCTCCAGGACAATAAAAGGGGTCCTAACTTAGTCAGCACATTTATACCCGAGTCAATGTATAATGTTTATTGCTGCTTGAAGTGGTTCTTTATTGGGGCCTATTAGCCGTGTGTGTTTTTCTGAAGGGCAGGTCAGCCTTGGTGGTCAGTCACCCAAAGTGAGTCTTCCCACTCCGCCCCGGCTGAACTTCTCCAGGCATCTCACTGGAGCCTGAGCCTGAGCCTGAAAGCATTGGGAGCAGGGCAGGCCCACAGACACCCAGGCCTGTAATCTATAATTAAAGAGAGAATGCGCGCTGGAGGAATGAGTCGCTGCCGAGGAAGAGGAGAGGATCTGCTGGCCAAGGCGTGATGGCTTGGGAAGCAGGCTGGGGGTATTAACACCCAGGCGCCAACCCAGGTGCTGCTGAGCCTTTCCTCGTGTGTGTGTGTGTGTGTGTGTGTGTGTGTGAGAGAGTGTGTGTGAGTGTGTGAGTGAGACTTAAACTCATCTGCACGCATACACAGCAGCTTCCATCATGCACAGAGTGAGCAAAAGACAGAGAGAGAGAGAATGAGAAAGAGAAAGAAAGAGAGAGAGCAGGAAAGCGAGTGAAAGAGAGTCTGGGAGTCTGAACGAAAGTGAGTGATACCCAATACGGCGCAAGGTTATTTGCATCTAAATGCTGACAGGCTTTAAGAGAGACAGAGAGAGAGCGACAGAGAGAGACAGAGAGAACACATTTTGCATCTCAGCTCCCCTGCTTCTGATGTCATTATCATCTTTTTTTTCCTCTTAATAATGCAGCAGGCCATGCATACTTTAATTACCATTCAATTAATTATCCCCAGCCTTGCATTCTGAGGGAAGAGCTCCCGCTTTCCTCCACAACAAATAATCAATGAGAAGCCAGCCCTATCCCATCCCTTCATACTCCCTCTCCCTCTCCCTCTCTCCCCCTGGTCTCGGGCCCATGCACTGGAGGAAGGGACAGGGCCAGGCTGCTTCTGCTTCTTCTTCCTCCTCTTCTTCCTCCTCCTCCTCCTCCTCCTCCTCCTGGTTAGACGTGACCAGAACACGAGGCACTTATCTCACCTCCAGGGACTGGGAGGCTAAGCCATGCCAAGTCTTCCTGCTGTTTGGGGGAGGCAACCATGCCGGGCTGTTATTTAACAGGCATGTGCAAGAGTGTGGAAGAGGCAGAAGGGATCTGAGGCTTGTGTGCGTGTGAGAGAGAGGGAGAGAGAGAGAGAGAGAGCGTGAGAAGCTCAAGGACAAGATCCAACAGCTCGAAACGCCCGCACTGGTGAGTCTAGATTGACGTGGGGCAGCCGGAGCGATACCAAGATCCCTGATCGCAAAACGTTTCCCCTCATACCTTACCGCTCGCTCTAGTCCCAGATAAACCCTCACACAATTTCTCACAAACACACATATACAAACACACACACACACACACACACACACACACACACACACGTGGTTTACTTCATAGCCTTTGCATGTCCCTGCGAGTGCTCTCTCTGGGCCCTGCCGAGGGCGGGAGGGCGGGAGCGCGGCGCGGGGAAGCTCTGGACGAGGCTCTATAAATATATGGATGACGGGAATGCATCTTAAGTGGCGCAACCCAGGCGACGATACGCCGGAAGGAAAGAAGGTGCGTTGCGAGGAGAATTTAAAATAAATGAGGGCGCTGAATTATTTAGAGGTACAAACTGTGAATTCAGCCTGGCTTTTACACAGAGATGGGGGAGAGAGGGAAAAAAATAAATAAAAAAATCGGAGGAGACAGCGACGTAGGGGTCTAACTCGCACCTTCCCCCACCAACCTCCACCCCAAAGCTGGGGCCATCGGCCCCTGAAAGCCTGTCCATTATTTGCGGAGGAGAGTGCTGGTGGGCCTACAACAGGTAGTGAATCCATATGCACTTCCATTACCTCTTTGCACCATCTCAGCGAGCCCGTCATCATCCCCCCCCCCGCCGCCTCCACTCCTTGTTTTATTCTCCTCCATGCACTCTCTCCCTCTCTTCCTTTCTGCCTCAAAATGTATTTGTAATCCCACTGCGGTGCAGATGAGTTCGGGTGGGTTTTCATTACGGGAACGGGGTGGGGGGAGGGCTGCGTGAGAGAAAGGGAGTGAGAAAGCGAGGGAGCCGAAGCGTGCGCTTGCCAGAGAGAGAGAAAGAAGGAGAGGAAGAGAGAGAAGTCGAGAGTAAGCACTTCTGTCTGCCAGCCCGATGGGGGGGGGGGGGACAAGACAAATGGCGGCAAAACGGAGCGCAGCTCTAATCAATACGCGGCTCTCCTGATGAAACCGCCAGCCATAAATCACTTGCCGGCCCCGGCAGGCAGCCCGGGGGAAGAGGGGTCCCGTGCGGACGCTGGCCTCCCCGTGCCCCCGCGGCCCCGCGGCCCCGCGGCGCAGAGATGGAGAGACCTGTCCGTCTCCATCTGCCCGTTATCCCTCTTGCTCAACCCCCAACAACAAGTGCCTTGGCTGACACAGGGGAAACTCTGCTGAGGACACAGCAGCCACAGTGGTGCGTCAGACGCCCACTTCCACTTTCATTTCATCTGCATGTGAGTGTGGTCTGTAGGGAAGCAGATGAACCTCAGACTTGGCATTGGTTTGGGGATTCGCATAAGAAAAATCTGGCCATTTTCCTCAGGAGCTCGCCAGACTGCAGTAAGAACTAGAAAAAAAGAAGGGCCCCTTTCTCTACCCATGGCTGATACTCTCTGTTGTGAGGAGCGCTTACGGCTGTTGATAATGCTGATGGTCTGACTTCTGCACTCTGCAACAACATCCCCTCCCTCCACCACCCAAAACACGCCTGAAGGGGCCAGTTAGCTGCTGAGCCAGTCAGCTACTCCACCATCTGCATGGGCGTGAAGAGCCGGCAGCTTAAACGCTAACTACAGCCAGGCTGCTCAGCTCACATATTTGGACTTCGTTCCCTGTGCGCGTTGATGCCACTTGCGAATCAGGCGCCGTTTCTTAGTTAAGCCCCTCCCGTAATTAGGCTGTGCTGAAAGCGAGACCACTAAATGTGATACGTGACGCATGCACAGCCAATCCCTGAATTATAAACACATTCCAAAAGGGGCTCCACTGACTGTGAGAGGAAGGAATAGAGGAGTATGATTTAAATGGCGAACGATTCTCTCTGGGTCAAGCCACAGATTGGGGTGGGGCAGAAGTGAGGGTATTTCAAACATCTAAGAGTGGCAATGGGAAAATCCCCTCCGACATAATTGTTTGTTTGTGTGTGAGTGAGTGAATGAGTGAATGAGTGAGTGAGAGTGTGCGTGTACGTACGCATGTTCTGCGGTCTGAGGTCATGCTTTTACATAAAGACCTGAGGACAGGTTTCCCCTGCCTCAAAAGCTGTTGCGTCACTGAGGCTGACATGCACACCTCTCACAACATCCACCTTTTCTGCTGGCAGCCTGTTTTGCTAGTAGTCCGGTCAGAGCAGTGGACACACACAGCGCAGTAGATGGGGAGGAGGCATGAGGGCTGATGGGCGTCCAGTGAAGCGGGCTGTGGCGTGTCGTCTTGGCCTCAGGGCAGACAGCACGCGGCTCACGGACACCACACTGCCCAGCCCTCGGGGCATGCAGCGGCTCTCCGGACCAGCTCTCCAAGCACAAACATCAGACTACTGGAGCAGCCATCCAAAGAGCGACATGCCAAGAGAGAGCATGAGGGAGAGATACAGTGGAGGCTCAGCCACACATCAAACATGAGCTACGCACCGCAGCATTTATTTTGGTGCGAGCCACAGTTAGTTAACAGGGGCACCCGGTTGAACCAAGGCTTCTCTGCCTTTAGATCTCCTCAGGGGGGCACTTCAAACGACTGCAGTGCTACCAGAAGCTCCCTGAGAGAGAACATCACAGCTCGCTCCAAAAACCCACTTATGCTCTCTCACTTACATATACCTAAAGTTACAAAAAAAAATAACAATTGGTGGACGCAATGTTGGCGTACCTCAGCTTTTGAAAGCACAAAGGGTGGGCAGAGTTCATTTGTCCCTGGGGTTGAAATAAGTTCAATGCCACCACAAAAATAAATCACAGAGCACAGAGAAAATTAAAGGCCATCTCAGTTTGGCATAGATAGAAAAGCACACATTTAGAACAGTAGTTGTAACAATGGGAGTGTAAACAAGACAGACCCAGCCACAGTACAAGGACAGCGACTACCAACACCACATGAGCTTCCGTATATTCTGCTTGTGCTCCATAACTAGAATAGAAACACCTGGATGGTTGCAACCCTGAGGGAACGGCTTTTTTCTAGTGTCCATACAGGGGTCAGCCAGTTTCTGAGGAGGGGAGTGGAGGGTGGGGCAAGCACCACCGAAACGGCATCCTATCACACTTCCTCCAGCCCCTTGTCTGCTCCTCAGCCTTGTGCTGCCTTCAGGGGCTTGGAAGGGGAGGGGGGCAGGTGGGTAACATCAAAGGCGCCCTTCATGATTTGGCATTCCTGTCAGGGCGTTCCTACCACTGGAAGCTTCCCTGCACGGTGCCGTGACGACACCGCCCTCCCAAAGCCGTCTTTAATGAGTTTCTCAAGCCTGTGTGGGTTTTAGTTGCTTGGCCACTGAAACCAGGAGTCAAGTGAAGCAGATGATTCCTCTCTTCAGAGCGCAGAGTTAGAACAAAGCATGACTCTCTTGCGCAGCATACCCTCCAGAGACCTAGCCTTAAGGTGCAGCAGAGGCAGTGCCTCATCTATGCTTGGCCCAAATGCCGGGCAGGGAGTGGGGGCCATCTACAACTACAATGTGCATCAATGACAATAAACCCATTGGACCCCCATACAGCTTATTTATGCCTCATAGAAAACACAGAAAATAAATAAATAAATAAAAAGACAGTGGAGTGCGTCGCACCGGAGGGATAGGATATGCCACGCTAGCGGTTTTAACGGGTCAGACAGAATAATTATCATATGGCTTTTTTTCCCCCTCACTCCTTTACTGCTGGTATCTATACTGCTCACGTTGAAGCTCCCACAGGATTTGGCCTAAGAGCGCCAACAGGTTATTGGAGGCTAATGCTATAAAGAGGCTGTAAAAATGGCCTGGTGCAAAAAAATGGAAGCAAGGCGGTTTGCGCTGTTTGAGTGTGAGTGTGTGTTCGTGTGTGTGTGTGTGTGTGTGTGTGTGTGTGTGTGTGTGTGTGTGTGTGTGTTCGTGTGTGGCTGTGTGTGACTGCCACTCAGGGCAGGCAGGGCTCCAAGCCCAGACCCTTCATCACAAACTATCAATTGCAAATTTATTGCGTCCTATAAAGTCTGTAATGAGCCAAATGAGAATTATGGATCAGATTCTTTCACACAACAATAACAGCGGGGAAAGAGTCAGCAGCCCCAGGCACTTTAATTGGTGTTGCTGAAGGGTAGGACTATTTCAACATGACCCAACTAGGACTGTAGTGAAATATGAATTGATTGTGCTTAAATTACAAGCATGGCGAGCTTGACATTCCACATTTACAATAAGGACATAAAATACTGCTCAGTAAATTGGCTATTTTGCAACACAAAAGCTGTTCGAGAAATTAAGAGAAAAAACAAGATAGAGCAAGGGCATTAGAATGCAATTCAAAACATCAGATCCCCTTGATTTTAACTTCAATACAGGTACACTACAGTTACACATTAGCATCCTTTACTTATTAACATGACATGTCTTAAATGCAGTCATGCACAGGTGTAAATTAAGACCATTCAACGTGACTAAAAGAAACTCTGGGTCCATCTTGTACAGTAACTTTATGTCAGAATAAAATGTAAGCAAATTAGTCTACGCCACAACAGAGAACCATTGTGTAGCACAAAATATCACCTACTCTTTCGCTACCCGAGGAGAAAGTTCACTCCTGAAGGGAATGCGACAATTCTGAAAGCAATTAGGGAATTAATTATTGGATTCAAGCGAACCATTCCAGAAACTTAACTCTTGGAACTGTTATTATTTGATTAGCTGGCCATCTAATTTCTTAATTTGTCAAGGTCCATTAAAATGCACTCACTAATGGCCGTGGCTGCTTCCCCGCATGAGCGGGGAAAACGTCAACTCCAACAAAACTCAAAACTTCATACAATTAAGATCTGGGTTGGACACCAAAAGGCAGCTCCATTTTTAAATTGGCAACGTGTGCCTCATACAAATTTAGTCAGAATGAGTACAGTGTAGCAAGCTAGCTCGCTAACGTTCGCTACCAGGAAGTTAGCCATCTGACTGAAAAACTGAGGCGACAATATGTTTTTTTCTGCCTGGAGTGAACCTTGGGATTATCAGGTACAACCACACATATTCAAATGTAGAGTACACGCGCGCACGTTTTCCCACTTAATTATGATTTTCTTACATTTCACAAAAGGCAGTCAATATGTTTATTGACTAAAAGACTAAAAGGGGATCTTGTAAGTATCAATAGCCTATATGGTGTTCATTGATTCTGTTTTATAAGCTATTCAGCATGAAGCGAAGACACGTCTTGCTGTCTTCCAGCGGATAGTCAAGACGCCTTAGCTCGCTAGCAAGATCAGATGGTGAGAGTGTGAAGTAACGGCAACATGGCACGCCGAAATAGTAGCTATCAATCTACCGCCAAGAGTAACTATACATACCAATCGGTTCAGTCCTCTTCGTAACATATTGCAGGTTTTCGTCTTCTTTGGTTTGAGAAGACAGTGGGGAAAATTGCAGTTCCTTATGTTTCAGCCAACTAAACACACGAGCTTTAACCGATGATGAGTAACTTTACATGAATGACGGCGGATTAGCTTGCTATCTATTTTCCATCCAATTCGTCCTATCTACGTGGGATGTCGCAAGGTTACATTGTTTCCATTTTCTTGGCAGTCGTTCTCCCCTAACCATTCGCATTCTCCTTTCTAAGTGTTTTCCGCGTTGCGGTGTGCGGGGCTACTCTTGCTTCCCCGTGCGTGGGGTGGCTCGTTTCAGCGGCATCTTGTACTATGCCCTGTTGCTGTGCCTCTTCTAAACGATTCGTCGCATGCGCGTTTCTTCACTGAACCGGTCGCATTCAAATGAAACCGATGAGTAAAAGGAAAGTCCAATTTCGGGTCATGCACAGCCTTATCTCTTCCACCACCGCCCCCTCATCTCACTTGCTCCCTGTCAAACAAATTTTACTCTAGCTTCAAGAGTAGGGTGTCCCTACATTCACACAACCCGCCCCCTTGAAGGTGCGGTAACATCACAGTGCTCTCTGGGAGCTGCAGTCTTCTAAGATAGAAAACCTTGGAACGTAAAGCTTAAAGAGGTAGGGTACATTTAAATGTCTTTTTGAGAGCTGTAAACTAAATTATATGACTGTACGGTGATGAAACATGTCAATGTCGGTGTTAATATTGACAAAGTTACTGTTTTTATAAATATCGGCATTTTATAGGTTGAAAATGGCTCAAGACGCCATCTACTGTTGAAAATCATCCAAGGCCAATGCTGTTACATATCTACCGCATCATACAGCCTACATACAGTCGAATGAAGTAAACTCTCAGCCCCTTGCCCACTTTTTTAGTATTGTTTTAAATTATGGGCTCAGAGGCTTAGAGCTGGGGGTGAACTTACACTCTAACATTTGTAAACTTTGTTTGTTTGTAAAGAACGGTCTTGCTCAACACTCCTCAGTTAAGTTTGGAATTGTATAGGGCCTACACCTAATTTAACAGGGTTGTAAGGCAAGGCAAGACAAGTTTATTTATATAGCACATTTCATACATCGTGGTAATTCAATGTGCTTCACATAAATACACAATGGCAATACAATGTGCTTTACATAAATAAAAGCAAAAGGTCAGTACATCATCATAAAAACAGTAAATGATATGAAACAAAAGCATGAGAACATTAAAGCATAAAAACAGTAAAAGATAGGAAATAAAAGCATAAAAAATAATAATAAAAATCACTAGTCTTTATTAAAAATCACTAGTCACGGAACTGTTCATAGCCAGTTAGCAGAAGGCATCTGAGAAAAGTTTGGTCTTTAGTCTAGATTTAAAACTGAAAATAGTTGGAGCGTTTTTAATGTCTTCTGGAAGTTGGTTCCAGAGGTGAACCGCATAGTGGCTGAGTGCTGCTTCACCCTGTTTAGTTCGGACAGTGGGTTTTACTAATAGATATTTCTGCTGCGATCTGAGAGATCTGAGTGGTACGTACTGCTGAAACATGTCAGATAGATACTTTGGCCCTATCCCATTAAGTGACTTGAAAACATTTACATTACATTTACATTTAGTCATTTAGCTTTTGTCCATAGCGACGTACAATGGAGAGAACAGTCAAGTTAAGAGCAATAAAGAACATGGTGTAACAATAAATACTACTTTACATAAGAATTAGAAAAACGACCTAGAAAGGAAAAAGAAGTGCAGGAATGTAACTGCTGAAGTGCAAGTTAAGCGCTAATCAAGGTGGAAGTTAGGAAGGGAGGTGCTCTCTGAAGAGTTGGGTCTTCAAAAGCTTCTTGAAGGTAGAGAGGGACGCCCCTGCTCTGGTAGTACTAGGCAGTTCGTTCCACCAACGTGGAACTACAAATGAGAATAGTTTGGATTGCCTTGCTTGCACGGACGGCAGTGCCAAACGACGCTCACTAGACGAGCGCAGCGTCCTGGGTTTGACATTTGCCCTTACAAGAGCATTTAGGTAGATGGGAGCAGAACCACCAAGCACTCTGTAGGCAAGCATAAGTGACTTGAACTTAATGCGAGCAGCTACCGGCAGCCAGTGGAGCTCAATGAGTAGCGGGGTGACGTGTGCCCTTTTCGGTTGGTTGAACACCAGGCGCGCCGCCGCGTTCTGGATCATCTGTAATGGTTTCACCACGCAAGCCGGCAGGCCCGTTAGGAGGGCGTTGCAGTAGTCAAGGCGGGAACTCACCAAGGTTTGCACCAGCAGCTGGGTGGCATACTGGGTTAGGTACGGCCTGATTTTGCGGATGTTGTATAGCGCAAAGCGGCACGACCTGGAGACAGAGGCAATGTGGGCCGTGAAGGTCAGCTGGTCATCAATAATGACCCCCAGGTTTCTTGCTGTTTTCGATGGAACAAGAGATAAAGAGTCAATATTGATATTGATGTTATGGTGGATGACCTGTTTGGCTGGGAAGACCATCAGCTCCGTTTTGGCCAGGTTCAGCTGAAGGTGACGATTTTTCATCCATGTGGATATATCAGCAAGACAGTCCGAGATCCGCGCCGAGACCGTGGTGTCCTCAGGAGGGAAAGACAGAAACGGTTGAGTATCATCGGCATAACAGTGATAGGAAAACCCATGCGAGCGGATGATAGGGCCCAACGAGGTGGTGTAAATGGCAAAGAGAAGTGGTCCCATCACCGAGCCTTGGGGCACCCCAGTGGTGAGGAGGTGAGGTACAGACAGCTGACCTTGCCAAGACACGTTGAACGAGCGCCCAGTGAGGTAGGATTCAAACAAGCAGCAGTGCTTTAAAGTCAATCCTGTAACTTACTGGGAGCCAGTGCAGGTATTTCAGTATAGGGGTTATGTGGTCAGTTCGTTTTGTTTTTGTAAGAACTCTGGCTGCTGCATTTTGTATCATTTGAAGCTGTTTAAGGTTTTTTTTAGGAAGGGCTGTGAACAGCCCATTGCAGTAATCAACCCTACTGGAGATAAAGGCATGAATACGTTTTTACAAATCATCTTTTGACATAAAACCCCTAAATTGTGGAATGTTTCCACAGCATAAACCTTTAAGTCTGCAGCCATCCTCTTTGGAGTTATTAGGCCATAGTTCAGCAAGACCCACTGAAACAATGTAACGATCTTGGTCTTTGGTCTTTGATTTCATTAGTCTACAGCACGCTGTCTTTCCAAATGCAATCCATTCATTATTGTTGCTTAATAATAGAATAGAAATGGAATAGAAATAGAAAATATTTTTCTCATGCAGTGTTTAAATCTACACGTAAGTTACTTATTACCATCATGCCTTATCTGCCCATGTTAAAAAGCTATAAGTGGCTATATTGGTGTTGTGTATCATAATAATAACACTCGATAGCCTACCCTGCCTTTAGATTACATGTCTGTAGGCTCTCATGTGTAAATGTATAATTAGTTTCCTTCTCTTTTCCAGCCAATAGAGAATGCTTCTGTTTAAGTAATTAGTTATTGACAAAAGGCCCGTGAAGACATGCAATATCTCTAAAGCCTGATGTGCGGATTTAGGCCTACGCCAATGCAGCAGCAACCTTTGTTTTTTCCTCAGTGATTTCTCTTCATGAGTACTGTATGTCCAATCAACATGGATTTAGCTCCATCTAGTGGTCACCACTTTACAAGCAACTCATGTTTATCTGTCCTACTTAGCCAGTTGGCAGAGAAAATCCACTCCCAGAAGTGTTAACCTGACATGGTGGGTAAAGTGGCATGAGCAGGCTCGCTACAAACTGTCTACATTGGTGAGTTAGTAATCAAGACCAAGAAGATGGTTTTAAGTTACTCCATTAAAAAAAGTAAAACTAAGTCAGAAATGCACAGGCTGGCGCATTAAGAGGACATAATAAAAAAGTAATTTGACTTATTGTGATACTTGAATGATACATAATGCATGAATGTTTAGCAGTAATGTGGGCCAATTCTATACGTAACTCAAATTTACTCTGTTAATTTGTTTGGTGCAAGATACTGAATGAGAAGAGAAAAAAGATTACCAATTTGTCTATTACACTGAGGTGTACTGATTCCTTATGCACTAGGAGGCCTATGCACAAAATATAAGTAAATTCATCAGATATGAATATGTATACAGAATATGAGAGAAATAAGGTTTTGTCACCAAGAGAAACTTTCAAGGTCTTCTATTAGGGTTAGGAAACACGGGCCCAAAATATAACAAGCTGCATTAATAGTTTTGTTCAATGTAGTTATTGTACACAAACACTGGAAAGGAGGTGTTAAGACAGAAATGCCACAAAAAATTCGATGACGCGTCCATGACTCGCTGCCCCTATCACTACTCACCATTTGAGATTCTGAATATGATTTGCTCCACCGTTCGTGCATTAAACTAGCCTTCAAAAGCCGGTAAACAAGATACGCCGAACAGCATCAAAGTGTGTGCACTTTGCCCACGTCACTCTAAATCTCAAATTCACGAAAGCCCTTCAAAGCGTGCATTTCGAGAAGACTGTCCACTCAATGCAGTTTTTTATTATCATTAAAGCAGAGGATCGATTGCCTACCAAAACGGTATGGCTTCTTCTTTTTTGTGTATTCTCTGTAAACGTTTTGAATACGAGAATAGACCATTTCTACAAAAGGAGACTCCACAGAAATCATTTTCTAATAATAAAATAAAATGTCTTCAATGAAATAGGCTATGATGTATCGGTTGCGCGAGTAACCTCTAATAAGCAAGTTGTAGACTACAAATTACAAATTCTTCAAAAATATTTGAAGACATTTTAAATCCCAGAGAGGCAAAAACGTTTTCAATATTAAGAATCCTAAATATGATCAAATTCGCACCAAATGGCATTTGCGCCTACCCAAATGATAAGTCGTGACTGAGTTCGGCCGCAGTTTTCTGCAATGTAACTAAAAGAAATGGCCGCAAGATGGCAGTCGAATGACGTTCACATTCGAGGAGCGTCACGGCCTACTGACAGAGCAGTCATTTTTGAAGAACTATCATGTGACAGTAGGCCTACAATGTGAAATAGTGTATGTATTCTCTCCGTTGGATTAAAACTGAGTGTACATCATTTGTGGAGCTGCGCAAGTAATAATTTCATGAATAAAATACTGACGGCATAATGTAATTATGAAAGCATTCCACAGAAGCAACTTTATGTTTGTTACTTTATCTTTACTTTATGGCTAAGCTTGACAGTATAATACTGTATATTTATCACATTTATATTAAATTATTTTATTATTTGAAAAAAAAAACAACAACAACAACTCACAAACCAACCGCAAAACAGTTATTAAGACCATATTTCATTATTAGGCAGAAAAGAGAATAAGCATGAAATAAGTTTCCTAATAAAAGGAAATGTAGTTATGTTGAAAGGGATGACCCTGCAAAGGTCACATGGCATACCATCACACCCTCTCTCCTCTTAAACTCTTACTTCTGCATCCTATTAGAGTGTCCCCGTGGAGTGACCCTGTTAAAGTTGGGAGACTTCCCCAGCCATCTGTCCTAAAACAAACCCCCTCCCCTTCCACCACCACCTCTCTCTCTCTCTCTCTCTCTCTTCCTCCATGCATCCCTCATTCCCACACTGGCCCTTTGTCAGCAGTTCCTGTCCCTGGACGAGGCGTGGCCTGCTCAGGGGCTGGAGCGGCCGTGGGTGCTTTCAGAGGCACCTGCAGATGAGACAAAGGGGCGAGGGTGCTGGGGCTGTAGACAGATTGATGCTTTGTGTGTGTGTGTGTGTGTGTGTGTGTCTGTCTGTGTGTGTGTGTGTGTGTATGTGTGAGTGTATGTGTGTGTGTGTGTGTGTGTGTGTGTGTGTGTGCGCGCGCGCGCGCGTGTGTGTATATGAGTGCATGTGTGCAAGAGAGAGAGAGAGAAGGAGAGAGAGAGAGAGAGAGAGAGAAGGAGAGAGGGTGTGTGTGTGTGTGCATGTGTGAGAGCGGGAGAGATACAGAGAGAGACAGTGTGTGTGTGTGTGTGTGTGTGTGTGTGTGTGTGTGTGTGTGTGTGCCTGTGTTGGAGGGATTAAGAGTTTGCTGAGAAGAGCGAAGAGAGGAGGAGGAGATGTGTGTGGAGGAGGGAAGAGAGGGGAGTGTGTGTGTGTGTGTGTGTGTGTGGTGGGGGGACTCTGTCACTCCAGTGTGTGTGAGTCCAAGCTTTTTAGAAGGGCCTGAGAGATTGACAGCTTTTGTGGGTTACGCTCCCACACAATGGTGGTGCTTTAATGGGCGGTAAAATCTAGAGTAGAGGCTTTGCGGAAGGTTTTGGGGAGGGAGGAGGTAGTCGAAGGGGGTAAGACTGAGGGACTGGGGGGTCGGAGGAGAGGGTTACGGGATTCGGGGGGGAGTCGTGGGGGGCTGTTTTACTGCTTTCCTTAGAAGGGGACCAATTCATGGGCATTCAGTCCTGAGCCCTCGTTATTCACTGAATACCGTCCAGTGCAGGAATGCAGTGGCATCAATTAGAATGTGTTAGCAGATAGCAAGGCAAAGAAGAAAAAGCTTTCTCTCCCTTTTGCTCACAGGACAACACGGTCTCACTATAGGAGGTGTCAGAACCACAAAGCTCTTTTTGTGATTCTCTCCCCATTACATTACCAGTGCAATATGTAAGGTGGGGATTCTTTTGATTTAAATTAAGTGGAAAAAACACTAAATCCTATTTTTATTCAGCAAGGATAATGGCGTTATACTCTATAAAGGTCTTTAACTACTTATCTGTGGCTTAAAATCTCCCTGACTCCCATTCTTTGCCTCTGTGTCCTGCGTCTGCTCCAGAAGCTTTATATTTATTCAGTGGTGGATAGTCAAAGACAGCCTGTTCAACAGCAGTGCTTGTACCATTAAGTGCCGCATCAGTTCTAATTGTATATCAGTGGGTCAACTGTTTGTTGTCCTGTCCCCCCTGTTTAAAGAAGAACGGGTATGAATTAACACAGTATCTTGTAAGCCATTATTTGTGCCAACGCTTTTGGATATCACAAGGACCTGTCAGATAATAGACTTCCTCTGTAACTTGAAAAAGTGAGTCAAATAAAAACAACGGAACAGAGCAGGAAGACCATGAAGTGATGATGAAATGTTGGGTAGGGGGAGATACATAGCTTGATTTGATTTTACAGTCACAGGGCAACACTACAAGACACAAGTTAAAATCAGGAATACGGGGCAAAGTTCTTTTTTTATATAAAAAGGTTCTTTTAAAAGGCATTCGAAAGTCAATCTCACACCTTTGATCAGTGCAATTCAACGTATGTATTAATAGTTTCAATTTTCAAATTGCACCACTCTCATCCCAGGCTTTGGTGTTTCGAGATGTCAGCGAGCCAAACTAACACGAAGTTAAGATGTACGGTGGAACCCATGCTGTGGGGTAGCAGGATGCCACATGCTTTCCTAGAGCATCAATCGCATCACCCATTTCCCTGCTCCTCTGAAGAAGGGAAGGAGAGAGGGATATAAAACCATCCAGCTGGCACGTGTGCACAAATGGATGTGAAGAGTTTTGTTCTCCTCAAATTTAATGTGAACTCACTTGAAGGAACCCTCGCACAGATAGGTGTTTTGCTTGAATATGAGCAATTACGCTTCGTTTGGGAGCGAAATGAGGGTAAATTTGCATGCGGTGAATGGGGAAGCTGGGGGAGAAAACTGCGCAGAAAGTGCAGTAAATGGGCGCAAAACGGAGCCATGCAGAACCTGCATCTCCGTCATAATTGTATAATTATGGAATGGCTTTAAATGCAGCTCCCAATTAAACTTCCTTCTTCGGAGAGGCGCTGAAGAGTCAGCACTGAGGGCTGAAGGAAATCTGAGTGTTGCCATATTGTAAAAAAAAAAGAAAAAGTGTCTCCTTCAAGGGGGGGAATCATTTGTACCAATTGAGGAATTTGAAAATGTGGGCAGATGTCTTCACACATGTGGGGCGCCGGGGGTGAATTGGGTGCAGCCGGGGTCGGGCAGGCTTTCTTTTGGGGTAGCTAGCGCTTCCTGGCTCGAGAGGGAGGGAAGGAGGGAGGGAGGGAGGGAGGGGAGAGGAGAGGAGAGGAGAGGAGAGGAGAGGAGAGGAGAGGATGTGACTGGGAGAATCGCAAGAGCGGGTGAATCTCCAGCCGTGGGCAGAGGGCCTCTGTCCACCAGTCCATCAGGCCTCCGTCTGGACCAAACTATCCCAGCACACAAAAGGAGAATGTGGGGAGGAGGGGGGGTCAAGTAAACGGCCCATGAATGCTGATTAATTGATGCCATTTTTCAGTAGTATGCCATGGAGATTTGGAGAGACTGAGGAGTGTGGGACGGGAGGCAGACGGGTCATTGGCAGTGAATCAGCGAGGCCAGACCGTTTCATTTCACTAATCTCCAGACGTCCACAAATGGTCCTTTTATGCAATCTTTCCCAGCACTCTGAATTTCAGGTCACAATTTCAGATTAACATTTTGCGTAGTTATCTTCATAAAAAAAAAAAAAACCTACATATTAGTCCTACGTATGCTGAAAAATGGTGTCAGCCAAACACACAAAGTGCAGAGATGTCAGCATTGCAGGTGCACAGTGCTGAAACCCACCCGCCGTGCTGGGCCTTTCTTCCCTTGGCATAGGTGACGGGGTCAGGGGTCAGACAGGAGGTTCCCACGCTGGGGGTAGGTGGGCACAGGTGTCTGGCCGGGGTGGTGATGGGGGGGCAGTGGGGGTGGGGGGGGGGGGTTGGGACGTGAGGGTGGCCCAGGCCCCGAGGCGATGAAGCGCTGGCCCGTAGCCCACCTCAATGCGGGGCTCCTAGGGGCCACCTCAATAGGCCGGGTTCCACTTGATGGAGAGAGAAAGGACCATTTCAACCGCTGCCCAGCAGGAAGGATCTGGTTGTGGAAGACCTCTTTCAGTAGCCTCTGTTTGTCTGAAGGCTGCCACAGCAGACGAGTACTCAGCAAACAGCGTGAACAAGGATTTGAACCAGAAAACCAACAGGGCCTTGACAATATTGTGATTGGGGCTTGTCTCCTCATTGGGGCCTGAATGGCCAATCGAAAGCCAGAACAAGTGCACATTCAAGGATTCCTTTCCCCCCGTTATTCAGGCTTTGGGGCAGTTGGGGTGGAAGAGCGGGGGGGGGGGGTGTAAATCACGGCCAGACACACAGGGCCGGAGTGCAACTGAAGGAATCAACTCCTCACACTTTCTGGAACTGATTCCTCAAAAGTGTGGAATAATCCTCTTGGTTCTCCTCCTTCGTAAAAAGCTCCTAACGAGTCCCGAGATCACAGACTGACAACGCTGATCACGTTAACCAAGTAAACCAGCAGCCCTGAGCTGGCACGGGGAAACGACCAGAGCAGTTCCCCTTTCTCTGCTTCCCCTTCGACCCGGCTCATTAGAGTGCACACTGTTCTCTGGAGGAAGTAAGTGTGCATCCTTAACGGCCTACACGTGTGCCTGTACTGCACAAATTACACTACGCTTCCCTCTCTCTGTGTCATCTGCTCAAAGCGCTCATCCACTTCCTTGCTGATGTTTACCTCCCAAATGTCCCAGTGAGAGGTAGACAGTGTTTTTGGGTCTGTGTATATCACACAATGCAGTTAGTGCCCCCACCTTGGCACGTGC
>NC_045171.1:4971924-4979424 GCF_900700415.2 Clupea harengus
ACATTCAGGAAGAATAAGAGGTGCTTCTTCTCCCTACCTCCGCACTGGGAAAGGCATACGCTGGCAGTGATGCCCCTGTGGAAATGAAGTGGGATGTCATATTCATAATGTTAAAAGCGCAGACATAATGCAGGTAGCACACTGATAGGATATGTTTTTTTTCCCCCCTTTTCCTGTGCATATCAGCCATTGTGTCACAGTAATATAAAACCCCCGCTGCTCATGACTGACAGGGACACTGCTTCTACCTGCAAATTCATTCAGGACCTGAGCCACCGAACAGTCACATCCTGCACGATTGTGCCTCCATTTGACTGAATAATTTCATATAACATACACACCTAGCTTCTTAAAAAACACACACACACACACACACATATTTCACGTCTAGTGGTGTGGCATTAAAATAGAATAACTTTGATGAATTTGCATGTAATACAAGTTTCTCTTTTTCCAAACACCAGAAGAAATCATATTAATGGGAAGTGTGTGTGTGTGTGTGTGTGTGTGTGTGTGTGTGTGTGTGTGTGTCCTGGCCGAGGAGATGGCCATTATTTGAGGCATTCATCAGCTGGCTTTCGCATGCCGCTGCTCCCAGTGTTTTTACGCTGGCTGGAGAAAATGAATCGCTTCATTTGGCCTCATCAATCAACTTAGTAATTGATGTCTTAATTGATGGCAGTGTTATACAGTTAATTGAGCACCTCCATTGTGGACTGTCATTGTTCAGAGTTTGCAGATACACTGCCCAGCAACCGGCCACTAGGCTGAAGGCAACTGGTCAGCAGCCGGCCACTAGGCTGAAAGCCACTGGTCAGAGGGCCCAGCTTCCCATATTCTTTTGTGTTGCTCTCAAGGCTGGTTGTCATACAATGCATAATAAAAACAGCTTGATGTTTTACATCATTTTTGAGAGAGATAAAGATATAGCAGGTTTTCCTGTTATGTTATGGACCATTATATTCATTTTCAATTTATTTAATGACATAATAAACAAAATATTGAAACGTGGCAAAAAAAGTAATACAGTTTACAAGCATTTTAGCACTAATCTCCTCTCTCTCTCTCTCTCTCTCTCTCTGTCAGGTGACGGATGGCTTCTGTGACTGATGTAATTGTCAGACTTCCATTCTCCCTCCGTCGCACACAGATTAAAGCCCCGGCTAGAATAAATCAGAGCTGTAATGAGCACCTCACACTCGGCTGCCGTGGAGACTCGGCTGCCGTGGAGACTCGGCTTTCACTCATCTCCTGCCAGTAATGCAGCAGCAGGCCTGGAGAGCCGGCCATTACCTCTTCACGTTCACATTCACTCCTGCCTTTAACTAACATTACATAAATGGCATTTCTTAAAATCAAGGTCTCTCCACATAAATGCTGCTGGGAAAGTGGATTTCACTGGACTTGCTTTATCTTGCATCTGTTTGTGCTAATTTTAACTTCACAATATAGGCTCAGTGTGTTTTACATTAATACGCCCATTTGTAAGGTTGATGCCCAACTTAATTTCACATTTTAGTTGGCGCCAAGTGGGAAGTGAGAGTTCTTCCCGGCTAGCCGTGCTTGGGATTTGTCAGAGTGCCGGAGGGCAGGCCCCCGCTTCTCTTAATTAGGTTTCAGACCTCTTTAATTACCACACTTTCCCACCGGCTCAACCGCAGCCTCTCCTCAGGGCCTGTGGACAAGGCTTCAGACACACAACAGCACCCCACTGGAGCGAGAAGAAAAAAAAGAAAAAAAAAAGAAAAACAAAACAAAATGGTGGAAAAAAAAACTAACACGTAAGCTTCCGAGGCCCACTGAGTGCAGCTGCACTGTAATTATCACCAAGTGGCCTCCACATCTGTGTGCAAACAATCCCACAGCTGCCACACAGTGTGTGAAGACACAGGTCAGAAGGAATGTCTCCCTTTTTAGTCCGCCTGGGGTGCACACGCTCCTGCTGAGTGCTGCTGTATGTCGACATCTCACAGACTTTGGCGAATATCATCAACTACACAGAAAGGCCACCGCCTGAGTGATCCTAGTAGGTGTACTGTACAATGGATTTATACTGGGGTTTTTTATGTCAAAACAACAACAGCACTATCAGGTAAGACAGCCTGCTAGTGACAATAATCAGGCCTCAGATATCTCTTGTGTCTGTCTGAAATGTCTTATTCCTGTGTACACACACACACACACAAACACACACACACACACTCACACACACACAGATACACACACACACACACACACACACACACACACACACACACACACACACACACACACTAACTAAACAATCTACACATGGGGGCCTTATCCATGAAAACTGCCCCAGGGTTAAGGAAGCCATTCCACAGAAGCTGACAGGGCTTTGTATTGCTAAGTGTGTGAGTTCAACATCATGTCACAGACGGCCCTAAGTTGAAAACTATTTATCTGAATTTGCCACAGCATCTTACACTTTACATAACACAGGATGAGTCAAGGCCCAAACCAACAACATGACAATCTAGGCAAAGGAAGATGGGTGACACTGGTGCTGCCAGAGAGCGGAGAGCTGCCAGGGGCCCCAGGGGCCCGGTGATGCAGTGCCGGAGTATTTGCATGACGACACATTTGGGAGCCATGGTGTGGGAAAGGGCAGGAGGACAGAGGGAGGGAGGGAGGGAGAGCGGAGAGAGGGAGAGAGTGAGGGACGGAGAAGAGAGAGTGAGGGAAGGGGAAGTGTGTGGGAGAGAGGGGGGCGGGGGGGGGGGGGGGGCTGCCAAGCCCAGCAGGGGCACCCACTCTGGCCCCCCAAGGATGCCCCCGTCGCCACGGCGAAGGAGCCAGGAATGCCTGGGACACACAATGGCTGGGAGGGCACTCGCGCCCTGATAACCACATTAAAGCCCCACCAACACACACACACACACACACACACACACACCCCAACATCTGCTGAGGCGCTGCGGAGGGCCCTGGATCTGTGGGCCGGCAGCCCCCTGGAACACTAATCATTAACCCCGGGGACCCCTGGGAGAGAGGGGGCCACAACAGCCTCTTATTTGCCCCAGGGGCTTGCGGGGGGCTAATGTTTTTACTGCCGGCAGCGTGAGAGAGAAGGGTGGCCGCGCGACGGTGGCAGGAAGAAAGGGGAGATGTGGCACAGTTTACTCACCGACACACAGGCCATCATATGCTCCACTCATGAGAGGGGCTCCCACAGCCACAACATGACCCACAGGAGAATGGCTTCCCCCACTGTGCAGCTGTGTGTGTGGTGATTTGCCTTCAGTCATTTGATGGCGTATACTTCATCTACATACTTATTTTCGGTACTCTGGGAAGCAATGTAAAGTACAGTGAGCCATCACTGAAAAGAGATGTATTGAAATTTGAAATATGAAATTTGTATTCAGTACTGCAATTATGAACACTGGTTTAAAAATCATACAACGTCAAATCCTGACATTCAACACCCTCTGTATTTGATCACAATGTCACAACAGATCGAAACGTGATTACCCTAGAGTAACCCCGAACATATGTCTAATTACAGTTTTGAATGACAATCAAAGATGTTTTTTAATGACCCGAACAGCATTAAATCAGTGCTAATGAATGCAGTGGAGTGGCTGGCAGCGTCTCCCGCAGGTGATAGCGGTGCTTCGGGAGAGAATGCTGGGATTGGCTGGCGGCCTGAGACCCAACAGGTGTCCTGCTGTCAGGAGGAGTCTTGTGTGGCTGTAGGGTGCTCGTCGGCCTCTCAGAGGGCCTTAAAGGGCCTTAAAGGGCCCGCATCGCTTCCACAGGTTTCAAAGGCCGGGCCATTTCACCGCAAAAGAATGAAAGAAACAAAAACCAAAAGATCCGGGGGGGGGTGGGCAGAGAGGGATGGGGGGGGGGGGCAACAGCAAACAGAAGCAGGAAGGATGCTCTAACTCTCTCGCTCCCTCTCTCTCTCATTCATAGACAACACACTTCTGTGTATTGGCCCCGAGATTAGGAGCTGCAGGAGGTGGGCTCTAATGCTCAGGGCTCCTCAAGTGCCTCCGCACAAGTAATCCCATTCACTGGCAGCTCATTACATGGGCAATTAAGTGGCAGGCCTGGAGGATGGTGGGGCAGAGGAGGCGAGGGAAACCATAGAGGCCTGAAGCAGGGAGCTGCCCTCACCAGGTCTGACGAGGCTTAAAACACCCCCCCCCCCCCCCCCCCACACACACACACACACACACACACACACACACACACACACCCCTACCCCACTCTCTCCAAAACCCCAGCCTTGAGCTCCCTCACCTGGGGCCGTCTCCGTGGACACCTGCCTCTGCTTAATGAAGACGCATGGCTTCATTTCCATCTCAGGAGCCCTATCAGATGCGGCGAGTGGGGCGGGCAACAAAAACCCAGCCGCCATCCCCTCCTCCGTGCGCCAGCAGCCCAGAGAGGCAGATAGAATGACATGGCTAAGTGCTTTTGCCGGGCGCAGGGCAGCTGCGAAGCCTGGAAATTGGAGGGGCTTTTTGCAATGAAGGAAGAAGGGGGTGGAGGTTGAAGTGTTAGAGGGGGGTGGGGTGGAGGGGGGGTGTTTCACCCATGTCTTTCTCACCTTCCATCTTTTTTCTTTCTTTTTTGCCATTTCTTCTCCGATTGAAGGGTGCTTCACGTTCGGACCGGACACAAAGACTGCCATGTAGTACCTCGACAGCTTCTGAACCATAAAGAGGCTTTCAGACAGATAGAGGAAGGACTGAAAGAAAGCTGGAGGAGAGAGGAAGGAAAGAAGACACTCTTCCATGGCCCCTCTCAGATGAACTTCACAACAGGTTATACTGCACACGCGGGACAAACCACGCCTCTGGAGTTCATATCTCATCTCTGCAGACCAGATAGTTTACTCGTCAACTCAGAGAACAACCACCTGGCCAACCCAGGAAACAACCCAAATGCTTATCACTGCTCGTCATAATTCAATCTCTCTCTCTCTCTCTCTCTCTCTCTCCCTCTCTCTCTCTCTCTCTCTCTCTCTCTCTTTCTCTCTGTCTCTCTCTCTCTCTCTCTCTCCCTTTGTATGAGTCTATCTTTCACTGAGGAGGCTGGAGCCACACTTGTTAACATGTTCCAGATGACCGGTTTCTCTCAGCACCTTTAGAGAGAGGGGGAAGGGTTGCTAGGGGGAAGGGTTGCCAGGGTGGGACTCAGGTGAGGTGAGGTGAGGTGAGGGTGTGGAGATGTGTCAGATGACCAGGGATGACCAGAGGGGTAGCAGGAGCAGCAGGAAGAGGGGGAAGCCCAAAAGTAAACAAAGCTCCGCTGAGCCCCTCAAACAGCTCCTGGGTGTTTATATAAAACACCTGGTTCACCCCCAAACGGAATATTCTACCACCACTCACTCCGCCCACACAACTCCACCTCCACTGACCACCTATGAAGGTTTCTCTTATTGGAAGAGTGCAAAATGAGTGATCAAGAGAAGTATCACTGACCATAAAGAGCTGCCCACTCTTTACTTCCACATTACAGGAAAAGAGCTGTGCCCTAGAATGAGAAATACAATGCTGCTTGACTCCAGTAATGCTTCACAAAAAGGAAATCCAATATGGGAAGCCCTTCCTATGAGAGTATATACTGTAGGTAGCAGGAACTGCCCCCGGTTAAGTCAGATGTCAGCTTCTGTGGGTGCTTGAGTAAGTCTGCCATAGAGGCAGAGGGGTTTTATTATGCTTATTCAGGACAATTTGTGACTCAGATTAATTATGCGGTGAGATGAGATGTTTTAAACCTACGAGCAGGGCAAGAGAGCCCAGAGAGATGTTTACAAATATCTTCTTGCTTGTCTCAAGACTACTTTTTAAATCACATAAAGTGTGAAGTGTAAACTAAACTATACATACTTTTGCATTGCTTTGAAACATACATACTACATTTAATGGCCACTTTTTCCTAAAATAATTTCAGTGTTCACCACCAGCAAATACGCTATTCTAAAAACAGTTAACTTTCAAAAAATGTAGTTCACTGTTGATGGAAAGACGCTGTATTTTGACAGACAAATTAAATTATACACTTGAAATAGGATAATTTATTCAGTTTTCTGCTTTCTTTTGTTTGTCTATCAATGAGACAAAGTGACCCAAAAATGAGACTACAACAAACACTTGTATCCAAATTGCCTTACAATAGCATCTTGCATTGCCCAGAACAGCTACTTGTTATTCAACAACACTAACCACTGTACCACTCATGATACATAGAATATTGTTTGTTCTTGGTTTCATGACAACAGCTTGCTTTGAAATATTTGTGGAATATGATACATTTTAGGGGTGGATAAGATGTGCTACATTTCTTCTAAAGATTCAAGGCAAGGGAGAATGTTGCGGTACTGTAAATGTAAAAGTGCTGTAAAATTGTAAAAGTTCATAAAAATTAGTTTAGGTGTTTGTGGTGTATTTTGCACCAAAGGTTAACTGGACTGTTCAGATGTGTGTTTGTAAAGCACACTGTGTAAAGAGTTTTGGAAAGTGGACATGGTATTGAGACAAGTGTACTTTCAGTTCAGGTTCACTAAATTAGATCACTGTAGATAGAAATTAGCTGTATTTGGACACACACATGAAACTATACACTTGAAATGAGACAGATTATGCTGATTTGGCTGAAAAAAAAATATTTATATTTTTGCCTGCAGCCTTGTTACCCATCTATCCAAAATGTGAAAATGGGTGTCAAAACAAAAACTGCAGTGGATCAGAGTTTCTCAGAACATAGAACATTGAACATAGAACCTAGAACCCTCACTACCAGGACCTTTGTCTCTGGCTCCCCACTCCTCCCGGCTGTGCTGTAGATCTAGTTGCTCTGACCTGGACTTTTAGCTGAGAAAAACAGCTTGAGAAACATGGTTGCTAATGAGGACCACCCAAGCCAGTAACCCCCCCACATCCCCTAATTCAGTCCAGTGCACGTGTGTCAGATAGTCATATTTTTATTTGCTTTATGATACATATAGTTTTATTGTACTTCCTTGTGTGTTTGTGTGTGTATGTGTATGTATGGGAGTTTGTGTGTGAGAGAGAGAAGTTAGTGAGTGTCTGTGTGAGTCAGTGTGTATGTACGCAAATGTGTGTATCCATGTGTGCGCTAGCTTCCTCCGGCTTCTCTCCGCTCACCTGGAACGGAGCACTTCCCTTCCCTCCTCCTTATCAGCTCACAGGAGGAAATACCTGGCACAGGTAAACATGACCCTGTGCCCCTGGGGGCTCTCTACACTCACACTCTACCACAGGAAATGTTGTTCTCCCACCTCCCTCCACAAAGCCACCCCATCTCCAGCCATACCCCTAGGGACTCACACACACACACACACACACACACACACACACACACACACACACACACACACACACACACACCACCCCCATACCGTTAATCTTATCTACATATCAGACAGGTGTAACATGAGAGCTGGAGTCTCTGTCGTGCCATCCGCCACTCACTGTGGCCATGTCGAGGTTTGATTCATGG
>NC_045171.1:4984424-4989424 GCF_900700415.2 Clupea harengus
GATTGACAGGCCGGTAATAAAATCAGGCGCCCTGGTTGAGCTCAGTGAGGCCCATTGTTCCTCCTCTGCTGTTTACCCTCTCCCATATGCATTATTCAAGGGCACAGGAGCTCCCGGAGGAAAAAAAGAGGGGGCCCCATTCAGGGCTCCCCTTGCTCTTTGTTTTGTTTTGCTAATTTTCAATTAAAATAAACCATCTCTCTCGGCCGGAGTGGGCAAGCCAGCAAGGGAGAGAGGGAGAGAGAGAGAGAGAGAGAGAGAGATAAACCATCTCTCTCTGCCGGAGTGGGGCAAGGGAGAGAGGGAGAGAGGGAGAGAGGGCGAGCGCGTGGGGGGAGAGACACACTGTTTGCCGCGTGACGTCTGTACGCAGATTAGGCCGATGCCATTGATAACAATAAAATGCTCTTTATCGCGCGTTATGGTGGTGACATATCTGTTATTTTTAGGTAGGCGAGGGTACGCGAGCACAATGGGATAAGACACTGTTTGAGCTTAAGAGAGGGCTCGGGACTCCTGACGGTTGATGGCCTGGATCATTGTTAAGACCTGGCTCAGCTGAGGGGCTGAACAACAAGTGAATCCCCACTAACAAGTGGATCAGATCATCTTGCATAATAACAGGCAAAAGTTTAAGTTTAAGTAATTCAATCCATTTAAAATTCATATTAAATTAAAAAAAAACTGCAGCAACCAATTATCAGCAATATTATGGAGCAGGATTACTGTACTTGCCTAGTGAAACTCTAGTTGTGTTCTATTCAGTTGGTACAGCTGGTGTTTGTCAATGTTATCAAAGTCACCATCTCTCCCACATCTCCCATCTCTTGAAATGTTTTTATCTTGAAAATATTCATTCAGTAAATAAACATCATGCACAAATGATATCATCTCATAATAAAAAACATACAGTAGAGCTTGATGATTACCTAATAATTGTAAACAGCTGTTATGATTTAAATCAACATAAAAGTGGTGATTAGATACAAGAAATACTACAAATACACCTATGATTAAATAACTAATGGTATGTATTCCAAATAATGATTCCTTTTTTTGGCAATTATTATACTGCACTTTGAGTAAAGCATTTCAATACATTATTTTTTACAGTTATTTCAGTATGAATTTTCATGAAATGTCTTAAATTGTACAACCTGTAGCCCTGTATACTGCCTACTTGTTTGAACATTCATGGGTCAGGAGTTCGCAGTTCATTATTGCATGAATTTACTGAAAGGATTTGCTGGTATTACAGCAGTCCTTTTAGCCAAATGCTGATCTGTTAATTTGTCACTGTTCTAAAGCACCCAGTTTTTCAGATTCCTAAATGCTGCTGTTGGAAAGCAAAATAACAGCAATAACAACAATAACAGCAATAACAACAGACATGCTCTCCAGATTGCTATTGATCCAACATAAACCTCCTTAAACGAATAACAGGCACAGTGACTTAATGACCCAGAGGTCTTTAAATATCAGTAGGCCCTGTCAGGGGTGGGGGCCTAATCAATAACTAGCCTGATAGGCTTTATTGTGGTTGTTTTTCACACAGGAGGGGGCCGCCCCGGCCCCGGCCCCTGCGCTGGCCTGGGGTGTGAGGGGGAGCTGGGGGACAGATGCAGCATCAGTGGGGAGTGAGGAGAGAGTTAAAGATTCACCACACATCTGTCACCACACCGATCCGGGACACACAGGCACCTACCCCTGCTGTCCCTCTGCCTGCCTCCCTGCCTGCCTGCCTGCCTGCCTGCCTGCCTGTCTCTCTCTCTCTCCCTGTCCACCCCTGCCTGGGCGCCCCCTCCACCTGTCTCTCCATCCTGCAGCAGCTTGCTAGCCGGCCTCCCTTTCTTCTTTCCTGCTCATGTGTCATGTGCATCGATGCAGCTGACTGTCCAACGGTCTGTCCCCACAGCAACCGGTGGGCCCGGTGGCAGGGAGCTGAGGAGGGGAAGATGGACCCCCGCCGGGAGCGGCACCGAACTCAACACACAGAGGCCTCCCTCACTGCCCCTCTCTGCCCCTCACGGGCACCAGCTCTGTGCCCCTCACTGCGCCTCATCCATCCCACCTCAGCCCCCCCCCCCCTCTCCCCCCGTCTCCTGACCACGACCAGATAAGGAGACTGATCCCAGAACAGCTCCAACAGCTTTGATATTTCACCCTATCGCCCACTTTTTCCGCCTCATCACCTTAGCTTCTCTATCACTGATGTGTACATTCATGTGCATAGTTTGAAGTATCACATGTGTGTTTTTGTATCACAGAGTCATGGCTGTACTGTCTATGCTCCTCCAGCCTGTGTCTTCCCAGCGCCAGAGGCCACTTGGCTCTGGTGAATGGGGGGGGGGGGGCTGAGGCCCCTTCACTGTGGGCAGGTGAGCACTTCAGGCTGGCCTCGCACCTGCCGTCTTTGTTCCGCGGTGATGGCTTTATAGTGAGGGGGAGAATCTGTCTGTCTCGTAAAGCCAGTGTTCGTACGGCAGTAAAGCCAAACTGCTGGCAGGATCATTGTGTGTGTGTGTGTGTGTGTGTGTGTGTGTGTGTGTGTGTGTGTGTGTGTGTGTGTGTGTGTGTGTGTGTGTGTGTGTGTGTGTGTGTGTGTGTGTGTGTGTGTGTGTGTGTGTGTGTGTATGTGTGTGTGTGTGTGTGTGTGTGTGTGCATGTGGGTGTGTGTGTGCGTGCCTCAGCCTGTGTGTGTGTGTGTATTAGTCGGTGCAGAACAAAGTTAATAGGTGCTCTGTTATGACTGTACTAAATACATTACTGACAGAACTACAAGCCTGAAGTAACATTCACAATAGATTCTTAAGTATTGTTAGACCACAAAAAAACATAACAATGCAACACATGTAAGATCACTGGTGATAGACACATCACAGACAGATAAAGAAACTAGCTATCATATTCCAGCCAATATTTCGCAATACAATGACAAAACAAATGTTTTTTCCCAACTTTATTTTCAATTTCTTTTGATTGACAAAATCCACAGTGGACAGGGACAAGCAGTAATCACACAGAACAGAAAAGTATTCCACAATCAGACTTCTCAAGAGCACAGACAGTGACAAACAAACATGTCAGCGGATACATCAGCAGTTCCCAAAATGTTCTGGTCTAGTATTTAGTTTCAAAGTTACTAGTGTCAACTGTTTAAATGTCCACTCCTCCGAGGGTTACATTACTGGACTTCCTCTCTCTACTGTTTACAAGAGAAACATTAGCCACAGGTAGCAGAGCAAGTCATGGATACTGAATATTCAGTTTATAAAATTATTAATAAGGTCAGTTGACATATAGCATGTACATATTAACCAGCTTTAGAGTATCATTACTTTACACAGACCTTCCCTTCAAAGAGAAACTCCTTGAATGAAACATCTCAGGGACTTAGTTTCCCTCTCTCAAGCACCTGTGCCACAGATGGTTACAGAGGGTCAAAGCCTGCACAAAAAATAAGCACCATATTAATGTCTACTTTATATGATTTCTCAGGATATCAAATCTGACTGATAAGGCAAAACTAAATTAAGGGCCTCAAAGGGAGGCCATGAGATTTGAGAACTGGGCCTTTTTTATGAGAGCATCTTAGAAACCAATTACCAGACGAGAAATAGATCATTATTTTTTTTCTAAAAGGACTGGCCGGTGGGGGTGAGAGTAAAGGTGGTCGCTTGAAGGAAGGAAGAGGCTTTTCTTTAGATTGAGGGGGGCACAATAAAGACATAATCATCTCCACCTCAACTTTTTCCTATCCAACTTTCAGATTTTAATTTGCCGTCTGTGAAGTGGTACCTAATTTACTTTCGCCTCGTCCCTTCAATACGCCATTGTTGGTGCAGCCGAGATTCGGCGCTTCCTCTCTTAGCTCACCTCGGCGTGAAATTGGTTTAATGAAGCGGAAAGGTATGAGGCTCTCACAACACTGGATTCCAGCAACGCGGCTTCGCTCCACCCACCACCCCCTCCCGGTCATTCGCATTACGCAGGCAATTTATAACGCAGTGCATAAAAGATTGCTATCTCTCACATTACATCAGTGCATATTACTGTCCCTTTCACACCGCCAACGGTCTAACGACAGAAAAAAAAATCTCAACGGCCAATAAGGGTGCTTCGGGAATGCATGAGAAGCTTCAAATTAACGGCGACCCCGAATATTTAAACTTGTCATCTGGTTTACGCACTGGGGTTTTATGTTTTAGGATAGGCAGGAGGGTAAACATCTATTAGGATGTGAAATGTATCCGAGAAGTAGGCTACAGTTTTCCCACCTTGTCCAGGCTACCCTGGGAGCTGCCTGCTCGTGTTTCTCCCTGTCCTGGGTGTGGTTCCAGCGGGAGCGGGCAGCCAGTCCTGTGGGATAATGAAGTGCGCGCGTTACATTCACATGATCCCTTTGAGTCGTATCGTTTACTTCTTGTCGACCTCTTTTTCGACAATCGACTGAAAATGCATCCGTAACTGAAGATACGGCTACCATGCGGTTACTTCTCGGTTAAGGTCCACTTTTAAATCTGCATTTGGAAGCTAAAAACAGGTGGAAAGTAAGTAAGATGACAGCAAAAGAGACACACAAACTTTTTGGCGTGGGTTTTATTTAGTTTACTGTGTGTGTGTGTGTGTGTGTGCGCGTGTGTGTGAGCCCCTGTGCACTATAAGGGAAGGAGACAGGTGACAACAAAATCTGGTTGACCCTCAGTAATGATACTCCAAAGCCTCAGAAAACATCCTTCAATAATACATGTCTTTGAGCCCTTATTGACTGCTCTGACACCTGTTCTTACGATGATGTCACATTGGCAAAGTGAGGAGTGCTGGTCCTATTGGGACAACCTCTGATCAAACCACCATCAATACCTCATGTCTCCAAAGCTCAACCACTGGCCATTCAAAAATTCTTGGAGCTCATAACACAACCTCATATTGTTTATTTCAATCTATGTCATTTTGAAATGAATTACTCTGTCTGAAGAGACAACAGTTGTAAAGCAGAG
>NC_045171.1:5001924-5019424 GCF_900700415.2 Clupea harengus
GTGAGTGTGTGTGTGTGTGTGTGTGTGTGTGTGTGTGTGTGTGTGTGTGTGTGTGTGTGTGTGGTGTGTGTGTGTGTGTGTGTGTGTGTGTGTGTTTAGCCGGCATGGGGTGGAGTGCCGGGGGGGTCAGTTTGAGTTTCAAAGCCCCTGCTTGTTCGCCCATATTTCACACCATGGTGACATCTTAAAGCCCAGACAGGCCTGGTTGCTTCACCCTCTTTTTCACTTTCTGGAAAAAAGAGGGATGACTGGAGAGGGGGTGGGGGGTGTAGGAGAGGGGGTGGGGGGTGTAGGAGAGGGGAAGGGTGGGGTGGGGTGGGGAAGGGTGGGGTGAGCCCTAAGATGTATGCAAATGGCCCCCCGAAGGGGATCCGAATTTTATGGGTTTAGAATTTAGTTCTAGTTCAGCCAACCTGAATAATCAAATGTGGGAACAAAAAAATGCGCCCCCTCCCCAAAAAAACTTTAACCCCCTACCACCATGTCCCAGTATCCTAGATCACTCTCTCCTCTCTCTCTCTCTCTCTCTCTCTCTCTCTCTCTCTCTCTCTCTCTCGCTCTCGAAAGGCTCAGTGGCGTCCATCGTATGGGCCAGGGGATAGGACTGCAAGATGGAAGGCTGGTGGGGTGTTCGACGGCCGTGGATGATGGTGATGTGTTGGGGGTGGGGGTGGGGGGATGGGGGGCTGGGTCTGAAGCGTACCTGATCAGGCAGAACTGCAGGCTCCTGATTACGACACCATTTTCCCAGCAGGCCCCCTCGCGCCTCATCCACTGCCTCTGAATATGGAGCGGAGCTCAGCCAATCCCGGCCCTTCTCTCTGCCACCTAATGACAGAATTAAGGCCATTTAGAGTGATTTTGTCTGTCTTTATGGCCGTTTAAAAATGAGAAGGGAAAAAGAGAATGCAGCCAGACTTATTTTCTCCACCTGACGATTTGGCTTCTTGTTGTCGTGTGGGAGGTCTGGCATGCAGAGGGACCTGGAAGTTTAGTGTGACGGAGCTCTGCACGACAACAATTTCTCTAACACAGGCACTTGTGAAAAATAGTATTTCCCAGGTATAACTACAGGTATGCTAAGCGTATGAAATGGCTGTGTGTATATATGTCGGAGTGATATACATCTTTGGGCCATACATTCTGTGACATGAATTGTGGGAAACATGGGTATGGCACAAGCACCTGGAATCCTCTTGCGCTAAAATCAAATGATCAGTTATGTTTTCATTTAACTGAAGTAATCAATCACATTAGTATTCTGCCTCATGTGAAATCAATTTCTAACGTACGTTCCACACATGCCCTGGCATTAGAATTAGAATTTGTTAAGTGGTAATTCAATTCAATTTTATTTATATATTTTTTTAGTAATCAAGGGCAGCAATTCAAATCTCGAAATGTGCTGTCAAGACCTCAACAAGAACTCTGTCTTTCATGCGCACCAGGCTTGTAATGTGGCTGATGAAAATGGCAAAACTGACTGTCACTTCGCAGAGGTCTACAGAGCCATGAACCCAGAAAGGTTAAGACTCCAGGGGGAATTAAGGAAGAACATTTTAAGTACCGGTTTCACAAATCCCCTTAAACAGCTTCTCTCATGTCAAACTCAGTTACATTCATTCCACAGCAGGCCCAGCCACTCCCAGGCTCCAGCCTGCATCTACGACACAGAGCATCCATGTCAGGGTGTTGCAATCTTCATGCTATTCCACAGTCTGCTATAGCCGTTTACCATGGTGGTGCTAGCCTAGTATGGCTCTGGGAAGCGAGCATACAGGTAGTCTGACTGAGACTTGCCTCTCCGCTCCTCTGTCTCGCTACTCTCTCTATCATTCCTGCCGTGTGTTAGGAAGTAAATGGTGAGTAGTGCCAACTGGTGTGGAATTTATGCGGAGACTTATGCAAACGTTAGAGCTACAAACGCGCTCACTAAAGACAGCACAGAGGTAGTCATGCATGTCCTCACAAGCGCACACACATGCGCAAACTGAGCGAATGCAGAAAGGAACACACAACACACGCATGTTCAAACAAACACACATGCATATTCACATGCTCCCTGGCGCTCTCGTTCACACTCAGTCGCACACATAGTCTTGGCCAACTTCACAAGAAGGGCCACACAAATCCTCTAGGCGGCTTAAATCTCCAACTTTGACCCACCTGTCAGTCAGAGAGTGAAACACAGGGGCCTGCAGTGCTTACTCCTGAGAATGAGAGAGAGAGGGGGAAGAGAGAGAGAGAGAGACAGAGCCAAAGAGAGAGAGAGAGACAGAGAGAGAGAGAGAGAGAGAGAGATGTGGGATGAGGTCGGGTGGGAGAACCCTCTTTACATGTCAAGAGACTCAGGACTAGATTCTAGCCACTGCCTGTCAAGGGACTGCAAAACAAGCCGTTAAGATCCAGGCCTGCACATATTACCCTGTGAAAGTCCTGAGCGTGGAGAATGGGGAAGGAGACAGGGGGTGTGGAAGGTGAAATTGGGGATTGTGTGAATGGCAGTTCCCTTATTTGGAAGAGAAACTGAAAGGAGAACAGAGAACGTGAGCTCTGGTTACATTCCAGGGAATTAACTGCAGCCCTGATCTGCCAGTCAAGTGTCCCAGCTGACACCAGCGGGCAGGGCTCTGGGCACCTGCCGAACACCTTGCCATCTCAGAGCATGACAACAGACGACCAGGGAGCTCAAATCCTCAAAAGTTAGCCATCCACACTCAAAGTAGTGCCCACCACGTGCCAGGCAATCTGGGAGACTGTGTTGTTGTGACGGTGAGGCATGTACACATAGACACGGCGGCTCTTGCCATCTGAAAAGCCGAGACACTGCAGAGACTGCTGGCTCGATTCCATCTAGTGGCGGAGAGAGGGAGGATTTCAGAGCTCCTCGAGTGCCCTAGGCTGGGCCGTCAGAGCGCCCCGTCACACCCCAGACCTCCACGTGGCTGTCGCACCCACGGCGGCTACGCATACAAGTCACACATGGCGCCCACACACCTGCCCCGTGTCACACACAGAGCACACACACACACACACACACACACACACCTGCCCCGTGTCACACACAGACACACACACACACACACACACACCCAGAGACAGGAATAACGAGACCGTCCACAAGCACAGTCCCGTGAGACGCATAGGCACCAGGAGGACCTGATCACTCCAGATCTCAATGTCTCCTCCGCTGCCCCCATCAACAGCAATCAAGGCCTTAAATCCCCCCCACCTCCCCACCTCCCCACGTCGCCACCTCCTCTCTTGAGCAGCCTCAAGACAGGTCCATCAAGGCTGTGCCCAGCCAGGGCAGTTTAGCTGGAAAGCCGCTGGCCAAAACTGACAAAACATTTCAAAAAGCACGGAGGGACGGGAAAAAAAGGCGAGAGATGGAGAAAGACAAATGCTTGTGTTGGGCAGGAGGCGTTCCCATTTACATGACAGCTTAGGAAAAATGCTTTTTTATTACTCATTCAGCCCCCAAATCACCTCTTTTCCCCTCTCCCCGCATCCCACCACCCTTTCGCCTTGGCTATTAAATCACCATCTTGACCCTCTGACCCGGAGGCTGAGTCATAAAAAAGCCCCCTGTGGGTCACAGGCCTGATTGGCGCATTTGAATATGAAATGGGCATGGAAACAGCCCTGCGCTGCGAGGGCCACAAGGGCCACACTGACCCCCAGGAGTGAGGCCCACCAATCAGAGAACAGCAGGATCATCGACGGGGTCTCTCAGCTACATCTCTCTCTCTCTCTCTCTCTCTCTCTCGCTCTCTGTCTCTCTCTCTTTTTTTCTCTTTCTCTCTCTGTCTCTCACTCTGTGTGTTTCGTACATGCGCATGTGTCCGCACTCTCTCCCTCTTTCACACAGACCTACTGAGCCTTGAGGAAAGGATGGAAGGAGGGAGAGGCAGGGGGAAAGAGAGGGAGAGAGCAGAAGAGAGGGAGGGAGGGAAGAAGGGAGAGAGAGAGAGGCAGAGGGAAACGGAGAGGGGGGGCCGATGGATTTGAATAACAGAGAAGAGGCGATCCCTGTTAGCATGACAAAGGGGCCCGCCATCTCCCCCTGATTGGTGTCACAGCTCAGGCTCGAAAGGCTGGCGAAGGCCCCCTAGGTGGGTGGATGTGTGGAGCTCAGGCATGTTTATGCATCTGAAGTGTGAGATTTAAGGGAGGGGTGCTGGCTTGGTGGGGGGGATAAAGGGGGTATGAGTTTTGGGTTCAACTTAAGAAACTTGGGCAGAAACTAAAGAAGAACAAAGCTCCTCACCCAGATAAATTGATATTGGCTATAGCTATGATTGTAGAAGTACTGAAACCATGTTGAGTTGGCCACTGTTTAGTTTTTTTTTTTTTACACTTTTGGGTCAGTGCACCGTTCAACACCCCCCCCCCACACACACACACACCTGAGAGCAACGGCATCTGTAGGTAGGTGAAGTGATGTTCAAATACATCCAACTCTTCTACGCTTCCACGTGTGTGTGTCCTGTGTCGCCTCCAGATAATTCACGTGTGTGTGTTGTGCAGTGTGTCGCTTGTGGCAATAAAAAAACTGACTGAAGTCAGCCTTGTTTGTTTGTTTGTTTGTTTGCTTATCTCAGCCTCTCATCTACAAACCTCCCTCTCTGAAGCCCACTTTCCACCTGTAGTCAGTAGCTGACCCAATAACAGCTCTCTCCACAGGCATATGCTGATTGCCTCTGGGCCCCGGAGAATTGCTCTGGAAGACTCTTAAAAGCTCCCGGGGCAGTTAACACAAGTATGCCTGAGGCACCAGGTCGCTTACATACACAACAACCACAACCACATCCCCGAACAGTTGTGCCAAACGAAAAACATCTATGAAGATAGTCTAAGTCTATGATAGACTATCTGATGTCTATGTGTCTATAGTCTATGTTCCATCAGATAGCATCAAGTGTATGAGATTATTCGATCGACCATCAAATGGCTCACACGATTAATACTGATCTCCAAGATTTACTGATTCTCCTAACCACTGTCTTAATCGATGTCATTGGGCACAATATTCTAATCAGTGCAGGGCAACGATGCGTTGGAACATCTTAAAACATCTAGCAGGATCTCACATTAAAAAACGTCAACTACAGACGACGACCAGCAAACCGTGAGATGTCATATACAGGAAAAACAAATTAAGAAAGCGAGAGTGAGAAAGAGAAAGAGAAAGAGAGAGAGAGAGTGAAAGAGGAAGAGGGAGAGACCATCGACAGACGTCACTCCTGGCCAGACAAAAGCTCATCTGATGCATTGGTAGCCCCGCGGCGCGCTACATCTCCTGGAGAGCTTCTCTGAGTAACAATGGCAACTAATCAATAAGTGACAGAGTCAGGCACAAGTGAGCCAGTGCAAGAGGCCAGCGTCCCTGACACGTTCCCAGGGCCGCGCTGAGATGAGCACGGAGAGAGACAAGACCACAATCGAGGCAGAACCAACCACCAGAACCCGGAACTAGAACCATCCAGCTGGAGGCACGAACAGTAGCTGCACTCGAGCGATCCTGTAGCGTCCATGCTCCTAGGCCCGACGAGAGGTGTTTCTTGTTTGTTATGCTGACACTTCGTGTTGGGGAAACTCCTGACATCTTCAATCTGACTTCGAGTCATCAGATGGGGGGTGAAGCTGGGGCAGTGCTTTTGTTCATCTGTCAATCCCTGTTCGGTCTCATTGCAGCCCGACAGCCATTAATCAATATCTGTGGCCTAGATGAGAGTCCTAATCCTGGCTGCCATGTTTTAGCCCCCCACCCCTCCTTGTGTTCCCCCCCTCCTCCTCCTTTGTCTCTTTACAGTCCCATACTCATATCACTGTTAATGGGGCATAACATGCCTCACGTATGCCTCCGTCTTTAGCTATGCCATTGTTTGAGGAGTGGATGGGAGAGAGGCCTTATTCATCTGGGAGCACTGAGCTTACATGCTCCACTGTTCACTTACAAAGACACGCAAAGGAAGAAACGGTGCCAGAGCTGCACCATCTGTGACTTCATTTTTCACAGTATGTGAAGGAGTTTAGCTCACCCCGTGCCACTGACTCTGACTCTGACACAATCAAGCCTGACTGCCTTAAAAAAAAAACGAAAAAATAAATAAATAAATAACACTCGCACTGGTTCGACTGGACCCCAGAACCTGTTTCCATGGCGCCCAGTGTGCGCCAGACAGCAATTACGCTATTTCTCCTCAGACAAGTTCATCTGCACACAGATTTTCTGCAAACAGTCAGAAATACCTTTAGGATCCCCAGGAGATACATCATTATATGTAAAATTTCAAATCAGGAATGTTGTGTCGCTACCAACCAGATCGCTATTTTGAAGGAACTGGCAGCCATGTTAGTGTGAGTGTATTCTTTTCTTACTTCCAATTAAACTACATATGCTCACAAACGCAAATATCAGACACACCCAAAGACCTCAAATAAACATCCATGTTTGCTGTCACTCTAATGACCTTGTTCAGCAGGACCGCCACACAGCATGTCATGTTCGTCAGTGTAGGGGTTGGTTTAGGGAGGGGTTGCCGTGGTGTTACCTTTTGCCAAGTCCCTAGTATGAACACATCCAACGATGATTCATCTAAGCAGGCACGACTCACCCGCTTTGGGAGTGGACAGAGGTTATGGAAGGCTGAGGGGGTGGGATGTGGTCGAGAAGCAGAGCTTTTTTAACCATGCCAACACAGCAAGATTGTGAGGCGGTATGCTGATAATCTCCTTGCATCAAGCCTCACCTTCCTTCTTATCACAAATATCTTGACCTCATCAAAGTCGGTGCTTCAAAAGCAAATCATTACAGTTCCAACTGTATGGGAATCTGACATTACAAAGATGCAGTGCCAACAGAACCGGACCGGATTAAACATTTCAGTTTTTCTCTGTAAATTTGTTATCAGGTTACTCTGTAAATATGATATCAGGTTTCTCTGTAAATATGATATTATGTTTCCTTTTAACCTCGTTTACTTTTGGTCCGCATCAGCACAAGTCGTTAATCCTTGAACCTGGCTATTCTTGAAGCACTGCTCCACTCGCCCTTTGAAAGAACTCCCACACAACATTCTTTGTGGTTGTGTAATACAACGGTTCAACCACAGCTATAATCAACCACTGACATCAGAGTGACGTTCAAGGCATTACCTGATGGGATGGTACAAGAACTCTTTCCATCCCCCGTCACAACACACGCACATGAGCACAGCTCCACCGATACCTGGCTGGGAACCTCCCTGCTGGGAGACTTCCCTTCCGCTGGCCTGTCAGCATGATGGAGGCCTGTCACCTCCAGGAGGGTGCAGGGCAGTGGGGGGGGGGGAGAGAGTGGTCAGTGCAGCCGAGGTGGGATGAGCCTCAGTGGGTCAGCCCAAAGCCCTGACCCCAGGAGGATTGGATGGCACTTTCCCACGGCGTGAGCTGATCTGAGAGGAGCTCGTTAACAACATCTGCCCCAGTTCAGGGAGATTAACCCCTTCTTCTCCCTGTCCTCCTCCTCCTCCTCCTCCTCCTCTCCTCCACCTCCTCCCCCCCTTGCCTATCAGTCCACACAGCCCACACGAGGGTCAATCTTGCTGGACAGAACTACCCCCAAGCCAATGCACCTCCTAGACTCTGTGGATGCACCATCATCATAGTTTTTGTCTTTCCACTTTATTGAAGGGCAGCTAGCCTTCAGACTGTCAACGCACTGAGAGACAAATAGAACTCTTAACCTGTGCGCATGAGAATGTGGCTTCAGACAGAGATATAGCTTTATAGGAACTCGTGTGGCAGCAAGTCACATACCTCGCAGACATGTGTTCATCTACAGCTTCTGTTCTCATCGCCTAGGTACTCACAGAAACATTAGGGCACATTACAGTCAAAAATGTATATATTAATGTTTAAGCAATGGTACATGAAAAAGAGTATGACGTTTTTTTTTTCTCAGGTGCTTTAATTTACACTGTCCCCCCCCCTTTAATTCACACACACAAACACACACACACACAGAGAGAGAGAGAAGCCACTGAAGGGCTGTAATTAGGTTGGTTTGGAGAGGGGGTTAAACAAACAGGCCCAGTGAGGTCATAGGCAGATGTAAGTAGGGATATGCCTGCACTTGCTGAGTGGGCACAGAGCTTCACATGACAGGGCAGAGGCCCTCGCAGTGCCGGGGGGCCGGGGGGCCGCGGGGAGGGTGCACACACAGCTCTGCCTCTGCTAGCAGTGCACTCTCAGAACACAATGCCATGAGTAATAGCAAACCACAGCATCCGACTCACCGGCTAAAAATATACGCATCTAATCTCCTCATTTTGAAAAGCAACTCGGACATTTTCTAAGTTTGTGAATAAACAGTGGATTTGTTCGAATGAAGTGATATTGTGAATGAATTACTTAATAAGTGAATAACATGGGAAAAAAAAGTTAACATGTGAGAAAACCCATTAAATATTAAGTAAAATACGTGGTCATTTTATGATTAGTATGATTAGGCTGGTGTCTCTCTCTCTGCCTAAGCTTTTTTTTTAAGTTTGCAAGTTTTCAGTAGGGGAGCAAAGTGGTGAGAGCCGTTACTGCAGACAGACATGTTCACTGCTCATCGCCTCTCCGCCAGGCTGCAGGGCCTGTAGGATCAGATACCTGGAGTTTGATCCAGCACGGGGCACGCTTGTCTGACAGATGGCATGAAAACACCATTCTCTCTGCTCACCACTGCAAACACCCTCCGACAGGACCGGAAAGAGAGGCAGGGAGAGAGAGAGAGAGAGAGAGAGAGAGAGAGTAAGAGAGTAAGAGAGCGAGTGAAGAAATGGAGTGAGAGAGATAGTTAAAATGCGTTAGAAAGAGAGAAAAACAAATAGACAGATAGGAGAGAGAGAGAGAGAGACTGTGAGTGAGAGGTGGAAAAAAAAGCTGCTTAATTGCAAAGAAATGACCTGGGGAGGCGAGCGGGGTGATTAGTGGATGGGCGCTCACTGGTGCGCTAGACTTAAGACCCAGGCCAGTGAATGCAGGGAGGTCCATATAATCTTCTAGCCTTCCACAGGGGTGCACTGGGCTAATCTCGCGCCACTGCACTGAGCCCGGGATCAAACCTCGGAGGAGCGTTAGTGTGGGAAGGCCAGCAGCCAGAACTACTTGGTGGCCCAGAATATTGATCCCAGGGAGCCCTCCGGCAAGAGAGAGAAAGAGTGAGTGAGAGAAAGAGAGAGAGAGAGGGGGAGAGAGAGAGAGAGAGAGAGAGAGAGAGAGAGAGAGACGGGGGGGGTTGTTTGTGTGTGTGTGTCTGACAGAGAGAGAGAGAGAGAGAGAGAGAGAGAGAGAGAGAGAGAGAAAGAGAGAGAAAATGAGAACGAGAGAATGAGAGGCTCTGGACTGAAGGTCCCAATCAGGTGCAATGGGAGCCTTAGCTGAAGAGGCACTGACCCTTTCTGTTTTAGCCCAGTTTTAAACAGCAGGACAGGAGAGTCACACTGGGCTCAGATGGAGAGGCGGTGGATGTGTGTGTGTGTGTGTGTGTGTGTGTGTGTGTGTGTGTGTGTGTGTGTGTGTGTGTGTGTGTGTGTGTGTGTGTGTGTGTGTGTGTGTGTGTGTGTGTGTGTGTGTGTAAAGGGGGATTTCGATAATCTACTTCTCACACTTTTAGTAGAGCCAACACATCAGGGTGTAGCCTTGACATATTCAGGTTTTGATTTTAAATACTGAGACAACAACCTTGTCTATGCGATTAGAAGGTGAATTAAAAAAAAACTCCTACTTCTGAAGTATTGTATTAGAATAGCTTTGAAGTATTGTATTAGAATAGCTTTCATTCTTCATTTTGTAAATACATTTGTGTAGTTTATCAAATGTTTAGAAAAGAAAACTGATGTGCATATCAGTGGATGTTATTTTTTCAAGCTTTTAAAAATAGCAACAGCATTCAGTTTACATTTTAATTGCAAATTGTATTACAATACAAACACCTAAAAGTAAAATCAAATACATTTTCCACTGCCTTTAATGTTAATTTTCAGAACAAAAAAAGATCAAATTAAATTAGAGGTAGGCTCATATAGTAGTTTAACATGCCAAAGTAGCCCCTAAACTACAAACCATAATCAATATAGGCTGCACACATTTAAGGAAAGACATATTGTAATTTAAAGGTTGGAATTCAGATGTAGGCTATAGCATGAATCAGTCGTAGATCACGACTAAAGTGTATTTGAGTTAGGTTATCCAAGAGAAAAGTGTGTTGGTGTAAGGTGATCCAAAGTCAATATTGATCACATTTCAAAAAGCTTTGTTTAACCAATCTGTGTACGGAGCTATATTTAAAACGATTAATTTCAGTGCAAACAACATGCATAGCACACCATTATTCAATTAGACATCGACTATTCAGGGAGCAGATATTAGACAAATACGGCAAACACACACAAACATTAATTTCACATCGCTAATATCGCGTAGGCTTATTCGTCTTATTAAACACTTAAAGAAATATTTCTTGTGCAAACTCATCATCTATAGTCTACCTTCTATTATGGCCTTTTTCCTTCACGTGTGAGTGGTTCTTGTGCGGCCTTCTAGACCAACAGGTGTTTTACGATTCTATGGCGTTGCCATGGAGGAAAGGCAAATTTGGAGCGAAATAGAGTTCGCAACGTTCCCTCTTGGCACCGTTTTATAGAAAGCCTCAAACTACATATTTTCTAGCTTTTTGGTAAATCATAGGTTTGAAATAATAACTGCACTTCGGACCATCCAAAGAGAAAAAGCTCACTTCTGTGCATTTCAGAACTCCCCAAATCTTTTAGAAAATAACAGAGCCAGTGCTGAAATCCATTAAATGTCATTCAGTGGCTTCATATTACTATACTTGACACTTCAATTTGCTTTAAGCTTTTCTTTTTTAACGTTGAGAGGAAGTCAAATGTTTGAGTTTTGGCCTTACCAGAGACCAGACAGCAGGCTACCTGTTTGAGTTGACTTTTTATAGCCTATGTTACATGTTGCCACAAATCATTGCATGTCATTATGAAACTTTACAAACAGGAGTAAAAGCGTGTCATCAACTTAAAATCGATGTCTACTCGGCCACATGAAATAAATCATATATAGTCACAAATCTTGTTTTGTAAAAATTTATTCATTTAAGAATAGAGGATGGTCTTAAAATAAGTAAAAACGTCAGTTTAAATAAACTTCTCCGCCCAGAAAATGGGTCACCTGATACTGCAAAACATATCACAGAAAAGAAAATTTTCACAAAACAAAATGCAACACATCCAACGAGACGCATAGAGGCCCACAAGCTTTCTTGGGAGGAACAACAAAACAACTTTCTATAAATAAACTTGCGCTTGCGACCCGCACAGTCTTTCATTAAAGAAAAAAAACCTAGCTCGAGAAAATAGACTACACAGATTTGGACACAGCAGACGAAACTGACATTCTACAAATTAAGTGTAAACATTAATGAGTGGACTCTCCCTCCAGTGTTTTTTTTTCTGAAATACAACAGCCTCATCACGAAGCCACGTGCCTTTTTTCATAGAGAGAAAACATGATGGCAATAAAGAATGGAAGTCCAATTCTTCTACAAAAGTTGATTGCTTATAGCTTAAGATAGAAGCTCATTTGCAATACAATATTCTGTTGGGTTCAACACACAAAATCCACGATATGTCGTCTTAAAATGCTTTAAAATTGACAACTCGTTTAGATTAAAAATAATTTCATTCTTTTAAAACAAAACTATTGAACTCGACTCTTTTGCAAAATCAAAGTGTTCAAGTATCCGAAGTACTCAGTTTTTTTCTCCCCCAATTTTTTTTAAGTCTTTTCAGATATGTGTGAGGGGTAGAGTTCCATTCACTCCAGTCCCCGCACTCTGATAGTGCGGATGCACGCTGTGTAAACGACTGGCTTGGAGGCCGGCATGATCCGCGCCATCTCCCCCGGGAGGAAGGTACATACTGATCATGTCCCTCAAGTCACCCAAACATGCCCTCTGAGAGTGGGAGGTAATGGCTGGTGGTGGTGAACTGGGCTCGGTCTTGCACACTGACGCCATGGATCCCAAACCCATCGCACTGTTGGTTTGCTGCGTATACGCCGGGGACATGCTGTATGTGGATGCCGCGTTCATGTACGTCTGAGCTGAAGACATCATGGGGTACTGGAGGCCTGTCATCTCATACCTGTGCATCTGCTGGATCTGTGGGCTGTTCATGCCGTGGTGCTGGGGGTAGCTCAACTGGTCCTGCATGAGAGAATATGCACTGTTTGTCCAACCGTTCATGTGCGCGTAGCTGTCCATTCGTTGTCCTACAGAGACAGCATTATTGACAGCATTGGGACCTGGTGCCAAAAGTCCTCCAGGCAAGGAATACTTGTCTTTCTTGAGCAGGGTCTTGGTCTTTCTGCGGGGACGGTACTTATAATCCGGATGTTCCTTCATGTGCATGGCTCGCAGCCGCTTGGCCTCGTCAATGAAAGGTCTTTTCTCGGCATCAGTCAGAAGTTTCCAGTCTGCTCCAAGCCGCTTGCTGATCTCCGAGTTGTGCATTTTGGGATTCTCCTGAGCCATCTTCCTCCGCTGGCCACGGGACCACACCATGAATGCATTCATTGGCCTCTTCACTCGCTCCTCGTTGGCACTGTTGTTCTTGCCGCCTGCCGCCGAGCCCGTATTGGACTGCGGGAGTGGACTCTTGATCTCGGTTTCCATCATGTTATACATTCAACCGGTTCAAAAGTGTTCTCTCACAAACGAAGAAAAAAGTTTGGCAACTGGAGCCAAAAACTGTTCTCACTAAGAGTTAGTCTTCTGTTTGTTACCCAAAACCCAATCGAGTAAATTCTGTTTGAATCTCTACCGAACTACTGTTTGACAGTCAGACGCTGAAGGTTTGATCGTTCTGCTCAGCACGGCTCTGCAACAGAACTCTGCAAACTTGTCCGGCAACCTCAGCTGTTAAGAGGGGCAGGCCATGTGATTGGGATCATAACAATGAGATGCGTGTCGACCAATCACAGCACAGCGTTCAATCCGTCAGCCAAGCAAGTGTAGCAGCTAAAACGCGCAATATTTTGGGCTGTTGTAAAAAAAAAAACAGCACCAGACGTGTATAAAAAAAGTTTCACATTTGAATGGTATTAAATTAAGATGGTGGTAGGTGTGTTATGATACAACATAATAATTGAAAAGAAATGAGATTGGATGCTAATTTTTCTATTTTCTATATTTTTATTTCATTGAACGATGACAAATATCAGCAGACTTTGAGACTATGAGAAGTATGAGACTTCATACGTTTTAAAAAGTAGTTTTTAAGAAATTATTCCATAAACGTATTTGGTTGCCCAGAACAATGACATTCCACATGCAGGGGCTTCCACAAAAACGTGTTTTCTGGCATTTATGGATCATTGAGAGCCCACACGATGGCAAGCAATTTTGGAAACATTTGGCCTACTTGTTTCATACGCTTTAAAAAATACTCATACATCGCTTTCAGGCTCTTTATGGAAACTATCGGAACAATTCACCTGATTTTTACTTTTAGCTGAAGACAATGCTTTTTTAATGCTCACATGTTTAACACTTAATAACCAAAAATAGCGGACTACATTGCTGACTATTATGACTGAAGTGGGTATGATTCTTCACACAAACATTTTTTTTTACCAGATTAGCCTATTCTTTTTTTCAGCAGACTTTTCAAATTGTTAGCATATGCTTATGTGTTATAGTTTCCTCTGTGTTCGTAGTTTACTATTTCACAGTTCTCTCCCTTGAGTAGCTAACTCAGTGATGTAAATCGCTCCCTAAGTGAAAAGTGGGCTCGTAGCCAGATGTAACACCTATCAAACCAGGCCAGATCATCTGTAGTGATAAATATAGACCATGGTCGCCCCCTTGTGGTTTCAGTCCTCGCTCAAATGAGATAACCTAACTGGTGATTGTGGGTATTATTAGAGACTCACTGGTGGAGGTAAGATTTCGCTTAAGAAATATACTTAATGCTCCAATCCGCTAAATCTCACACATAGGACATGCATGGTCCTGTTAGAATGTTAATGATGATTAAGGTGCCAAGCGTCTCAAGTCCTTAATTAGCATGCATGTTTTGCAAACGACCCGAAACGCATGGCTCCTGTTCAGCACAGCAATCTAAAGTCTTTAGGCGAGGTGCGATTTCGGTGTTGGCCGCGGGTAAAACTTCACACCTGCAAATGATTACAAGTGATTCGCCAATCGAAAACGTCGCCAATGAACATGGGCGCTTCATGGGATTGCACCCCTGCAGAGAACGAACGATTTAAAGCCTGCATATTCAAGAAGAACATTTAACACGCAGTTATTACCCCAGAATAAAGTTGTACTCCGTTACTTCAATTTATCACAATAGCATTAGTAAGGTACTTGGAGACTTAATTTAACCTTGCTTAAAATTGTCTTTGTTACTGTGTCTGAGTAGGCCGAACCTGTAAGTTTAATTTAACTTCATCTGTGACACTTAAGTGAAATTTTTCATGAATGTACTAGATTTACAACATTTATTAAACAAACAGTGACACCGAAGACGTGTTTGGTTAGGTTATGTGTCAGAGAAATATTTGACTATTTAGACTATTATTATTATTATTATTATTATTATTATCCTGGTACATACTTTTTAAATAAGTATCACTGGCAGTGTTTATATTATTTTAACGAAAATCTTGTTGCAGCGAATTCAATGCACAGACAGCTATTCAAGTGATGTGTCCCTTATCGCTAATTTAATGACTTGGTCGGAGCGACTAATTCTGCGAAAATGGTGATTTAGGTTAAAGGAGAGGTTTCGAGGAAATGATCCTCATGTAATCTGCTTATGGAAATGGCCAGGACAGCTGGAAAAGGAAAACTCCATGTAGCCGGGATTCGGTAATGACGGTTTCTGTTCAATTTGCCAATTAACGACAGCAAAAGGCGGAGACCACCAGCAAAGCCATGCAAGTGTAGAACACTATCGAGCTCTGAGCCCCCGGCTTCAGAAACCCACTCGTTCCGACGATGGGAAAGCACTGAGTTTTCAATTAGCTACAAGAATGGGCAGGAAGAAGTCTCATTGTGTGGGTGTCTTTTTGGTCGAATTGTTCATTATTTAGCAGCATTGGGAAAATGTTGTCGTTATTCTAGGCACAACTTCATGAACATTTGCAGGTAGGCTAACACCAGTTAAGATAAAACATCATTGCTTTAGGTAGTAATAGTTCTGTAGAAAAAAAGAATCTCAGGTAACATGTATGTTAAACCATTGCGGGACAAAGCCTATCCGATATCTAAATAATGCAACTTGCCACTAAATTCTGATTTCTAACAGGTCATTTTAAAGACCGTTTTTATCTTCCAGTGCTTTGGTTTTGGGTCATTTATCAGTGGGCCTATAAAGAAAATATCAACGGAAAATGGTGACGTCAGAGTTTTTTTTATTTTATTCTAAGGTCTTTAAAGAATTGAACGATTCATCAATTAGGCTACAGTTTGAAAACAATGACACAAAATATGCATAGCTTCCTGAATTAAAAAAAATCGCAACGGTTCATCGTGACAAACGACGAATTAATATTGGCAGGCGAAAGACATTTGAAATAGATTGAAAGGTGTGTTTTATGCTGTTATTTAACATCCGCGTGTGAATCATGGTGGGCCTGATATATTTATTTGACCTTAATGGATTCTTCTAGAACGTTCATATGAAATTTGCCACGAAGACCTGGCCCATGACAATTAGCAGAGGGCCAAATCCACTGAACTGATCCACCAAACTCACTAAATTAAATACATTTGAACATGGACAGTGTGGTTCATGAAGATCAGTGCACACGAACAGCAGAAAGTGTATAACCCAATGCGTTAAATGTCCATTTTAAATCTCTTGGCCTTCGGAATCAATAACTTTTTTGTTTCAATCCAGTGACTGCGGACAAGGCCTTTGAGTAACTGTAATTAACAAAGAATGGTTTTTCAATTACGCCGACAATGGAGACTGTCTCATTAGGATTTGCATGATTTTTGGACCAGGCATGCAAATGAAGATGCAATTTAAGCACGGTCTGCTATTCCCATTGTGCTGCGATGAATGGTTGCGTCCCCTCTCGTTTCAACACAGGTAAAATCATCTTCACGGGTCACCAAAAAGAAGAGCCGTGCTATGCCACCCCCTTTCATAGGAAGTCGTCATGTATAAGCGATATCATGTCCGGAAAGAGAAGGGTTCCTTTACTCGTACACTGTTTGAAAACATTAAAAATCTCACGTGGCACAGTGACCAACAAAACTATGTCAGGGTAAAGGAGGCGTATGAAATAATTCCATATTAAAAATCGATGTTGCTATTATATTATGTAGTCATAAGTGTAATTAAGTGTAATATTTTTAAATTGGTTAATTAAGGTAAGGCGTTAATGTGTTTATAATTATTATTATTATTATTACGTGAGACTGACGAATTCCGAGCTGGCACAGTTGAAAGCGTGTCATTGCACAGAAAACAACGCTTGTCTGTCATGCTGCCGCGAGGATGAATCAGATACTCCCAGTGCGATGGGCTCCAGACAAGCAGACATGTCTAGTGCCTGCCACAATGCACAAGATGATAAATGCTTCAACAGAACAGACTGTCCTGTTTCCCAGTATTTCTGTATCATGGCCTTTCATTTGTGAGTTTAGGTTGGAAAGCACAGGAATAGAGCACTGTTTGAAATGCTTGGTGCCACTGGCTCAGTCTTCAGTATTCAGTTTAATAATCTAGCGAGCCACAGTTCTGAGTGTATGTTACATGATGAAGCAAAAAAAGGGAGATATGCAGTTTTTTTATGCAAACAGTAATGCAGCTCAATTTATGCAGCTACCACAGACCATATCCATCTGCTATCTGCAAATGCATCCACAATTTTATGTTGAAAAATATACCATTGAACTGCTCAGCAAGATAAAGAAAACAACCACAGCAAGTATGCCTCTCCCTGCGATGCTGACCAGGACACACACTGAACACCTGGGCTGATGTGCGGATGAGTGAGACTGAATTCCTGTGATCTACAGTGCAGCCTTCACATGAAGCTATGTGCTATATGACTGAGACAGATATTTGCCCGGCTGGCTGCAGCCTACCCACTGTCTCCCCACTGTAACCGAGCGTGAAGAATGCTTGTACTGCTCTGGCCCCTTTTTTTCCCCAGCAGGCCAAGCATATCCCCGCTCATTATCGCTGCTTGGAGAGCAAAGCCGAGCTTAGGTTGCAAACATAGACCCCGGTGTAATCTCTTTAACCTGCGGCTGTCAGGAGCAGACAAGGCGTGACAGCTCACCGTCTCATTTCCATCACCCTCCTTCTCTTTCTCCAGACAATGTTTTCCCATATTTATCCCTAATTATGTCATTTATGGGCTAAATTCTATGTACACACACACACACACACACATACACACAGAGAGAGAGAGAGAGAGATAGTGTGTG
>NC_045171.1:5024424-5056924 GCF_900700415.2 Clupea harengus
CCTACAAGATTGTCTTGTCAGCAGACAGGCAGACCCTCTCCGTACACACTATATATGCCGTATGTGCAATATAAATGTAAACTAGCAGAATGTCCCTAAGAGGAATCTGCAAGCTCAACAAATGTTTTATAGTGTGCCTCGTGTTTAATCTCACATTGTCCAGAACGCAGAAGAGGATATGCTGAACAGGAAAACATTTTTGTTGCCACAGCTTGAGGTAGCATGATTTCATCAGAGAGGGGTATTCTGTTACAGGTGCTACGTTCTGAGTCCCATGCACTTCCACCGTGGGAGGGACATAGTGAAGTCTGTTGGGCTCTATGACATCCAAACCCTGGGAGCCGAGTTGAGTGGTGCATTGCGAGCGGATTAGCAAGCTGGGGGGGGGGGGCAGCAGCCATAGCTTGCCCAGGGAGGAGGGCGTGTAATTATATTGATCAGGAAGAAATTACAGCCCTGACAGGAGAGGCCGGGCCAGTGGGACTGTACGGGTGTGCCAGCGCCAGGCCTCATCCGCAGAGGGAAGAGAGGATTGGAGGAGAGAAAGAGAGGGGGAGAGAGAGAGCGAGAGAGAGAGGGAGAGAGAGAGAGGGAGAGAGAGAGAGAGGGAGAGAGGGAGAGAGGGAGAGAGAGAGAGGGAGAGAGGGAGAGAGAGAAAGAGAGAAAGAGAGAGAGGGAGAGAGAGAGGGAGAGAGGGAGAGAGAGAGGGAGAGAGAGAGTGGGGGACAGCGGTGACTTTCCTGGAAAGTACACGTCAGCGAGGCCCATCATAAACTATTAAGTGCCATCAAAGTGCTAATTTTGCTCTAGCATTACACCTGGCCCCCGCCGGCCCAGAACACTCCATCCCCTCCCCTCCCCCGCCCGCTCTCACAGGGCTGGATGGTGCAACCTGGTGGGAAAACGACATTTAATCCGCCAGCCGCCCCTTTCAGGCCAAATTGGCAAATGACAGCTCTCTGCCTCTCGGGTTTCGGGAAGTAAAAGGTACCACCGCGGTGTGGCCGGGCCTCAGGGTCTGGAGAGAGGAGGCGAGGAAAAGGGCCTCTCTCTCCCTCCTGCGTCCAGTCCACCACCTGTACCTTTCACCCACTAATCCCAGGGCCACAGCAGGCTGGGCTTCTGCTGTTTCCTTTCCCTGGCCACATGAAAAAGGTTTAATCCCATGACCTTACAGCACAGGTACAGCAGGTGAGTGAAAAACGCCTTTCACGCTTTCACACAGAGGGTAGTTCAAGTATAACCTCTTCAGAAATGTGTTTTGTGTCATGTTGATATTTTTTACATTAGTAATTGTATGTAAATAATATAGACATGAATTAGGATCCACAAACACCAAATATTTTCAGTCTGCCACCAATTAGTTATCTAAATAAATTTTCAGCAAGTAGTTTGATGACAAATAATGAAATATAGCTACTGCACAAATTTCACCTGACACAGATGTGAGATGAAAGACACATCAGGTTGCTAGTGCACTAATTGGCACAATGGATGATAAAAACAGCAACTGTCTCATTCCATTGACCTTGTGTTACAATTTCAAAGTCCCCCGAGCGCCTCGGCATCAGAGAGCACGAACATAAAGCGGAACCACATGCATGTTCACAAACAAAGCCGCAAATAAAGCAAACACAAAGGCCACCTTCCCTGGCAGGACGTTCGCCAGGGGAACGGGAGAGACGATGCGAAGCATATTGTGAAAAGACACAACCAACCCCCCCACTAACCACCCCCACCCCCCCCTCCACTCTCCGACCCCGGTAGAATGAATAGAGTTCGCTGTGCTAATTAAGTGCTAAGGGCTCTGGCCCCTGCAGAGAATACTAATTAAGGGCTACTTCTTTTCTCTGCTTTTGGGGGGGCGCGTACTTCAGCTGGTCCTAATGACAGGAGGCAGGTATGTGTTCCCCCTGTCCTGGGATTAATAAAGTCTCTGGGGCTGCTGGCTCAAGTGGGGGTGTTTCCTAGGCCATGCCCCTCTTATGCGACCCATTCTCAAACACACACACACACACACACACACACACACACACACAGACACACACACACACACACACACACACACACACACACACACACACAAACACACACACACCTGCATACCAGCCTTACATATTTAGCACATCTCTGTTCACATCTACCTGGTGACAGATTTCAGCAAAATGACATGCCATGCTGTTATTACTTACATTGACTGAGGTGTGGCCGTCAGTCACACAGTCCACAATCTGTCATCATGCTGCTGTCATTACACTAAGCTGACACAGAAGCCGGAGAGACCAGACCACCTCTCTCAAGATTAAGCAATAAAGAAGACAGCTGGTGGTCAAAAACTACAATTCCCAAACTGTAGATTAGGGAAGCACGCAGTCAGCATGAGATCAGGGTATTAAGATGATGCTTTAGAAAGAGCACAACAGCTTGGCTGGGACACTCCTGTGTCACTCCGTGAGAAATTAAGAGAAGCAGGGCTGTCAGTCCTCGGCCTGGGGGTGCAGGTAAATGAGTTAAACAGGTTTAGGGGTTGTGGTTAAGTGCACAGAAGTCACAGTATACCCTCAGGGCACCAGATTATATAAAATAAAACCACAGCAAGTGTCAAATGGAAGCTATAAAAACTGAATTGATTGTAGTGAATGACTGCGTGTTCAGGGGGAGGGCTGAGGATGGAAAGGGAAAACGTTTATTCACGTTTATATAAGCTGATTACAGGGTCCTCTTTCATGCCATTCATCCATTCATCTGCCAACTTCACATTTACTTTTCTTTCCTGGTGTCCCCCACTCGCCTTTTGTTTCTCCTTTAATTCATACACTATCCTCCTTTTACAATTTCTACCCTTCGGCTGTTTTTCTCAGACCAAAGCAAAAAAAAATAAAAAAGAACGGGTCGTACTAACAATGAAAGTTGGTTTAATGCAGACTTATGTTGCACCACATCTTTGAGGCAGTTGTACACAGACCACTGAACATGCAGGAGGAAACATTAAGGGACTATGAGGAGCTGTCTGTCTTTCACTGAGAAGGATGAACAGAGGACTCTTCAAGTGCCATTATGAGCGCTGTGACCTTGGGCCCAAACTGCACGCTGTCTGTAACTCCATGTTAGTCATGGCTTCGGTGAAAGACTTGTTTTTCCATCAGCCCATGAGTGCAGTAAAGAGAGAATCAGTGGCCATTCAGTGTAATGCCTTGGTCACAATCCCTATCAGTGCTGAATGGGGTTAAATGCCTGTCTGCAATACAGTTCATACAATTCAGACTTCATACAGACTCGTAATCTCTGTTTTTCATTGAACCCGCTGTGCATGCATTCTCCTCAAGCACCATGCCAACTGCAGTGCTCCACTATGACCTATCCTGTTTCCTTTGCCACTCTGCATTGTCTGAACATTATTAGGATTTGTAATGAAGGCCTACTTATTTTGTTGTGGATTCTTCCGGTGTGCCTGCGATTTGCTTTTCGCATGTGTTTGTGATGGACAACCCATACCAGGTGCTAATGCCAACTTCACTGATAATTGTGGAGCTCACTTACTTATAAGGAGCAGGATTGGATGGATTTTTGTTGTCTTTATCAGCTGATCGAACTGGACAGAAACAGAACAACCAAACCGAGAGAGGAACACGTTAGGAACGGGCCACGCAGCGGCACAGCAGCAGGCAGCAGAAGAGAAGCATAGTCAGAAATTGGGTGTGGGATGTAAGATGTGGAGAAACCAAAGCAAAAAGTGATCTGAAAGTCAACCATAGAAGTTTTGTACACTTAATTTAATATATCATTAAACATTTTTCAGAGTATTTGCCTACTATCCGTTTTATATATTGTGTCAATGGCAAGCTACTGGTTTTGTTTACTGTTGCTTAGCAACGTGTGATAGTTTCAAGAAATAAGGTGGCGAAGGCCATCGAGCTCGAGCTGCAACATTATTTCTTTATTTAATGCTAGAATGGCTTCTTCAGTAAAGTTATAACACAGCTGGTGCATAAAGGCAATGTCAAACATGGACTTGTGGCAATTGCTATGGTGTAGCCTGCCTGCTCCGTGAACATCTGTTGCATTGAACATGCAACTACATCACATCAGATTTTCGAATAGCATGGGTAACCACTTTAGGCGTTCATCACGGGGGGCACAACAAACATAATTTTCGAACAGGAGTGTTTGTCCCACCCAATATTTCCCAGGATTTTTGCTTTAAAACAAAATGAAAAGACTAAATTTGTCGGGAGAATTCTGTTCTCATCTAACCTGCTGACTGAAGGGAAAAACGTTTAGCGGACGAGTGCAGTTGCATAATGGAGAGTGGGGTAAGATGAGCCAGTGGGTAAGTTGACAAACCATCTGTATCTGGACAGGTTAACCATGTGACCCTAAATTTAGCCTGCGTTCTCCATTTCTCCATCTTGCTGTGGAAAAAAAGCCCCATGATGAAGTGGTAAGCATATTTTTTTTATCCAAAAGTTTTTTAGGCATACGAGGTATAGTCTTACATCAAGTAGGCTAATTTAGATGTTGATGAACTGGCTCAATAAGCGGTGTTGTGGGGACCGGTGTTGTGGGGACCGGTGTTGTGGCCCAGGAGCAAGCTCTAGTACAAAGCAAAGCAACCCAGCAAGGCCTGATTAACAAAATATATACAGTATAAATATCATCAGCTAGTACTATATACAAGGTCATACAGGATAATGTGAGAGGACGGATTTGACTCTTAATGGATCTGTTGTTAACCACACAACCATAAGACGGGCACAGACCTTGACAGCTCTTTTCAGACATTGTCTGTTTCTCTTTTGCGATGCATGAACTCTTTCTTTTGACATCTTTGCATTTTTAATTAAATCTCTACCTAGCTAGCTTGCCGTGATCCGTCACTGGCCACCAACTGAAAAGCATGAAGACAGCGCCTGCACCAACACTACCCCATGTTCTTTTGAACTTTGAACTTTCGTTCAAAGACCTTACGTGTGTGCCAAGTTAGAGCACAGCAAAATACACATGACAGTTAAACTGTATTCATCAAGCAGCAAGGAGAAGAGGTAATGTGCTTAATAGAGCACTGTGAAATAGCCTAAATTACATGACAGTTAAACAGTATCACCAATATTCATTTGTAGATTAAACTGAATGGGTCCCAAAAGTTTCTGATTAGCACTTGAGTTTATTGCTAGTCGCCAGCAAAAACTATTACATAACATTAAGTAGGTTAACATAGGTCTCAACTGCATTAAGGAACAGGATAGAGGGTAACATAAGTAAGCCACACAAATGTCTGGTCTTTTCTAATTGTTGCAGTAATCTCCCTCTATGAGTTCTGTGCAGTCTGGTAATACCGATGCTCCCTCCCTGATACACCTTTGAGATGCCTGGCCTGTAGACACTGGTGCTGGACAAATTGGGAGCTGCGCGATCAGCCAAAACAACACCAAAACACACCATGCCCCAGTGGAAATAACGTAACCTTTGGCACACATCACCATAAGCAAGGACGGCTACGCTGAGCTTAAGTCCCCCTTCTGCCTAGGCCTGCCAGGTATGGGCTTGGTCAGTATGTAGGAGTGCAACGGAGGTTGCTCGGACTTGCTGCTTTCTGCGTGTTTGGCATCTGGCGCTGCTGGTGATGGGTTGCGGTATTGCTGTATTGCTGTTTTGCAGTATCTGGCTTGTAGACCTTTAGATACAGTGTTAAGTGGGTATTTAGAGTTGTTGTAAGTGTATGTTGTCTGTGTGTGTGAGTATATGACATCCTTGTTCAATAAATGTACAAAATGATTGTGAGCCCAACGCCTCTTGACTAGTTCTACTGCCCGCTGCCTAAACATACCGTACCTTTTACGTGGCTTTTCTACACCCCCTTCTTATGGTCACGGCCCCTTCCACCCCGTGACACTTTGACACTTTTCATTTTCACTGTTTTTGTAGTTGTTGCGTCTTTCTTTCTGGTTTCAGACTGTCCTCATTTTATTCCATGTCTGCTAACCTATGTCACTTCAAACTCTAGTTTTGTTCCATAACAGCTTCCCGTTCTTGAAGATTTTCCATGGCATTTTTGCTCACTGTCAGTTTATCACACTGTGTGCTCAAGCCTTTTTCTTCCATGCCTTTGCTTTGAGATTCACGCTTTCCCCAGTATCTTCAATAACATGACCTTGTGTCTCCATCATTTACTTGCTATTGCCTACTTGTCATTGCTAGTTGCTATCGATCTTCATTTGCACAATGATTTCTGACTTGAAGTTCACATTCACCTTGAGCTCATTGAACGCTCTGGTTTCTTTTTAGTCCGCAGTGCTGTTTATGCTTTTCCCACATTCATTTCATTCCTGTCCTTGGCAAGAATCCTTTGCAGAAGGTTAGCACCAAGATGTTGGTTCTCTGTCCTCTTCTCCTTTGCTGTACACCTCTTAAAGGACAGGGACGGTCCACTAGTTTTCCGTGCTGTGCCAACACACAAGAAAGGTGGATATATTGGCGAAAACTAAAGAAACAATAATGTGTGCTGTAAGTTAGTGATATCATTTTCTATGCCGACAAAATAAATGAAACTAATTCATTTTCCTTATTGGTTTTAAGTGTGGGGATTTTTCAAATGAACAGTATGCTTATTCATTTCATACCTTGCTACTTCTGAATCATTTATCATACATTTTAATATGACGAACTGACCTTCAAAAATGTACATTCTGCTGAAACATAAAAGGCTAAATATACAGTCAAAAATAAAGTATGTCTAATCAAATCTGGTTGAATCCTGTGAGCATATTTTGAAAAGCTTAGTTATATTGCCTTCCCTGCTGGAATTGACATTCAGAAAGTGCATGACTGGGAAAAATAAGTGCGCGCTGTAGAAACTTATTTCTCGCTCATCGCAACATAAACAGCTAAAGACATAAATAAACACATATTGTGTTGGGGGTCTGAGATGGACAACAGTGAATCTGATTTGCAAAGTCAAAATATGAGAGTGGGTATACAAGCTTGTGTGTGTGTGTATGTTTATGTGTGTGTGCTGGGGGGGGGGGGGGGGGGGGGGGGGGGGGGGGGGGGGGCTCTCTGCTGAGTGCTAACACACTGTTTGAGAGGTGGTGTTGGAATTACCTGCGACAGATAATGGCAATGCATTAGATTAACTTTCTCCTCCTTAAATGCGACATATTTAGGTAATCTTGTCCCCCCCCAAAAAAAACATGTCAATGGTTGAAAGGTGGCTCTGGCGCTATCAGAAGCCTGTGGTCCCGCCGCACTGATGCAGCAGGCAAGACGCTCCCGTCGACTGTCAAAACCCACGCTGAGATCTAGTTAGAATATAATTGAATTTTCATATCAGAGGGGAGCAGAGTCCCAGCAGACAATAGGAGTGCTGAGTCCTCTCTGATATTGGCACAGGCCCTTTGCCACGCGCATGAAATCAGTATGTTAATGTTCCAGAGAGGGAGAGAGAGTGTGTGTGTGTGTGTGTGTGTGTGTGTGAGAGAGAGAGTGTGTGTGTGTGTGTGTGTGAGAGAGTGTGTGTGTGTGTGTGTGTGTGTGTGTGTGTGTGTGTGTGTGTGTGTGTGTGTGTGTGTGAGAGAGAGTGTTTGTGTGTGTGTGTGTGTGTGTGTGTTTGAGAGAGAGAGTGTTTGTGTGTGTGTGTGTGAGAGAGAGAGGGGCTCCTTTTTTAAGGCCACTTGTGCTTCTGCAATGTACCACCGATGTGGTTTCATTAAAAAAATGCAACTATTGATAAGTAGGCAGCCAGCAACCCTTGGATTCAACCAACCCCCCCCCCCCCCCCCCCAAACACACACACTCTCCCTCCCTCTCTCACACACACACACACACATCCCCCACCCAACCAAGCAAGCCTCCAGACACCCATGCACTCCTCAGCACACCCCAGCCACCCAGCCAGCACTCCATTATTAAAATTGTAATTTATTTTTTCCCGCTCAGAATGGCAGCTTGCTTTCTCTTCTCAGCAGTAGGCGGTGAATCATTGCGCTTTAATTACTTCGGTAACTTCGCTGACCCTGCGAGCGCTCGCCTCCCCGAGAGAAAATGGGACCCTGACAAAAGGCTCCCCGCGCCTCCACGGCCACTTCTCTGCTGGTGTTTTTTTTTTTTTTTTTTTTAAGATGTAGAAATTTATCAAGCACTGGGATTTTGTATAATTTTGTTAACATTTCACCTACTATCTTTCCTGAGCAACCTCAGCAACCCCCCCCCCCCCCCACCTCACCACCCAGCACCCATCCCTCTCTCTCGCCTCCTTCAAACAAACACACACAAACACACACACACACACACACACACACACACACACAAACACACATCATTCCCCAACTCCCCCTGTATGAGCAGAAAGTTTTCCCATTAACTCATCACAATCACCATAGCAGTCTACCTGCTGTGTACGTGTGGGTGGCTAAAGGCATGTGGCTACTTTAGTGTCCGTCTATACCAGCACTGACCTCCAGCACTTGACTGGTCCTCCCCGTGGAGAGAGAATGGCGGACAGCACAGGGCTGTTAGGCCCCAAGGCTGGGATCAGCATCAGTGAAAGAGACTCTTGATCGCCCTTGTAGCCTTTGGCTTACACAGGGTCAGGGTCAGGGTCAAGCTGACCATGAAAGGTCTTGTTTCACAAAGCCATTCACGGACAGAGTCCACGCCAGGACTAACGTCAGTGTCCCCCTGGCCACGGGTCAAACTTGAGTGGACTTCTGCTAATAAGCCCGCATCCCCCAGTCTTAGAGAGTACACGGAGAAGATACACTTTGATTAAAGGATTGTGCAGCGTGTGGCAACAACCATACAGGCAGCTGTGAAACTGAACATCCAAAATGTATTTATGTGATCCGCAAAAGCTCTGCCTTTACCATACAAACCATCCTGAGTCTCAAACTATGTCCGACCACTACTCCTGTGCCCCCCCCCCCCCCCCCCCCCCCCCCATTGCCCCTGTTTGCATGGCTTATTAAAGTTGCTAATATGGTGTAATCCCCCCCTATCGCTCTCACCTTCTCACTGCTCCACCTCGGCCTTGGCTGGAACGAGGGCTGAGAAGCGAGGGTGGGCTGCTGCTGGCGCGATGGCTGGGTGGCGGAGGTGGCAGCGCCAGCGGTGGGGGGTGGTGGTGGTCTACCGTTGAAGGTCTGATAATTGAATGAGCGATTATCCCTCCCATTATTAGACAATGATACAGAAAGCGCTGCCATATGTCTGGAATATTAATGAGAGGCTGCAGGGACCCAGATAAGCACAGGGGCTCACGCTGCGGCGCTGGCAGGGGTTAAAACAATTTGCTGGCGGTGCGTGGCCCCAGACGATCCTTGCTGTGGTAATCCTCCTCCCGCTGCCCTGCTGCACCGCCTGCACTGCCTGCCGCCCAGGTTCAGTGTCACCCGACGCCCGTGGCCTGGCCTTGTGCCTGGCCTGACCTTGCTGTTTGCCCCAGGAGCAAACATGCCATTGTTAGAGGGAGGTCACAGAAGGCCACCGAGAAGGCTGAAGGCTTTCATCGCCAGGGACCAACCTTTACAATAGACTGTGACATTATTTTAAGACGTCCGTAACAGGGTTAAACCCTCAAACTGAATCTTTAATGTTTATTCCCAGAAATGTCCCCTACAATGACTTAGAATTTGTTGTCACTTAAAACCATAAATCTTTCAGTGCAGCTCAGGAGACCTAAACATACATCTCTTTTCTGTCTTCTCTTTCTGCCTCTCTCTCTCTCTCTCTCTCTCTCTCTCTCTCTCCGTGTTGAGCTGCGGAGTAGAAGCAGGTGAAACATTGAGGCAGCAGCCCTCTGAATCTTCACGTCAATCAATATCTAACATTTATTAGCATCGGAAAAGCAATATTTCCCTTTTCTGCCAGGCCATAATTGTGTGAGGTGTGCTGAAGTACCTTATCACTGGTCTGATGGCCGAAGAAAGGGCCCGTTCCCATGGCGACCATGAAAGCCAATGGATTCCTTTTCAGGGGGATAATGAACTTCTCTCCTCTTTGTGACACTCCTCCACTCCGCTTTCATGCACTCAGATTAGAGTCTAATCCGCACGTCCTTGAAATCAGTCATTTAATATGACAATATGCCGAATATGACAAACAGCTGCAAAAAAGGCCAAATTAGCAGAGTCAACAGACATGTAGGCAAATATATTACACAGAGTGCCTAGACACACAGAGCTGCTTTTGTCAGTGTGGGCGCAGGAAGTCACTCCACATGTTCCTTTGGTTAGACACTGAACCTGCTACAGACCTCCCAGCGCCATCTTTGGCTTAGGGTAGATAACCAGGCAGCCTCTGAGCTTGCTGCCCTCAATGAGTGACCTCCCGTATGCAGGGCGGTTGATTTCCTTATCTATAAATGATGACTTCTTACCTCCACCAAACAATCTTGAGGCATTTGCAACTCATGCAATTTATCCAGTATCTTAAGTGCCTTTGCTCTGAGCTGATGAAAGCAACCAAATCTCCTTGCATTCGATTATGGAGGTCTAACATTGGCTGCCTCTGTAAACCGTAAAGAAATCACCTTAAACATGTTCGTTTCATAAAACTGAAAAAGAAAATGTTTTTTTTAGCTGTGAAACTTTAATGTTTTAAAATAAAACATATGCACAACTTGCAAAAAAGTTTTATCTGACTGGACTTATTACACACACAATACTCTTGGAGGAATTAGCTGAATACCATCAGCTATTAACCACTGGGGAAAATATACCTTCTAAATGTTGTCATTTTTATACCTAAAACAGACAGAAGACTTAATTGTATGAATTGATTCTAACCTTTATGTACATCACCGTGAGAGCAACATTGCATACTATTTATCAAGTATTTTAGAACTTGTGAACAATATACAGGTAATGTGTTCAATATGCATATACAACTGTATTTATGCTACAAGACAAGCTGATACCATATTTCAATGGTCATATATTTCATAGCCATCTTAAGCATTTATAAAGAAGGAGTGCATTCTCCAAAGTGTTCTTTTTACCTCATGTTTCGTCTTACTTTTCTCATGGTCTCCTGCTTCCGCCTCTGCTTGCCAACCCACACTCCTTTAGTGCTTTATGTGACATGTGAAAAGCTTCCCAGCTCTCAAGGACATGATTGCAGAGCAGGTGAAAGGAAAAATCAATGTTGAGAAATTAGAATTTGTGTTGATCTTTCAAGGTGAAGAAATAGATGGAGAGAAATTATTTATTTATTTGTGATTTATATCACAAAATATTCGCCATCCAACCAAAGGAAGATGGAAGTCTGTGGTGCGACATGAGTGGTGAGGATGTCGACGATAGCAAGAAAACTTTGGTACGAAATAACGGTCCATCTAAACTGCAAAAGCATATCTTTCTTTTTACTCTGAAATATGTACAGAGGGGAACCAGTTCGCGAATAAGAATTCGCACTGACCTTCGATCTTGTGTAAATATCAGTATTTATTTAAAATATCATTCAGATTTTTTTTCAGTACTGTACGATAGGTAATGTGGAAATGTAGGTCTCTGGATGCTACACCTCAATGCAATATATGCAATGAGCGCATATGTGTCTGTTCTGGCGTAGACAACTCAATTTGCTCTCAGCCTCAGTAGTAGGTCATTCAGGGAATCTATGGCATTTCTGTTAAATGTCCTCATTGGAAAGGACGTGTGTTCCTTTATGAAGGAGAAAATGCAGGAGAATACGTTTCTACGAAGTTGTAATCTGCAGACCAAAGATGACAGTTAATGTATTTAGCTTGCATGAGATTGAAATATCAACGTATGTATTAAAAAATAAATAAAAATAATAATATATATATAGACATATATATTTGATAGGCCTTTCAGTCATATACACATTCGTGAACATATCTACACAACATTATCGTTTTTCTCAAATGAAATGACTGCAACAGGTTTAGTCAGAACATTTGCGAGTCGCCATCCATTGCCTGAAACAACAGGGCCATCTACTGGTCAAACGAAGCCAGAAGTAGAAAATTCAGATGGGCTAATTCCACAACGTCCGGTTCCCTGATCAGACTCGTAAATATTTATAAAGCACAAATAATATGTTATTTGTCATTTCAAAGATGTATTGGGGTCACTTGTGTATGGGCATGTAGCCAATAGAAAGAAAGCAACGGAACGACAAAAATACGAAGAAAATAAATAAATACCACAATAACACAAAAGCTTGTACAAGGAGGAGCAGGCTAATATGTTAAAGATTAGCTCCCTGAGGACATGCTTCACTGTAATGACCACGACCACATTATCAGCAATAGGGCTGCGCTAATCAGGATTAAAATCAGATTTATTGGCTAAGTCAATACTAAGTCGATATACAGATGATATCATAAATTATATAAAGTGCAGGTGTATGTGGTAATGAGTAACAACAACAGAATGCATAATGTAATGGCGCTAAAGTATTTGATCGTTATGTGCAGTGTGTAACTTACTCTATAGAAAATTAAGCAAGGTGTAATGAGTACATCTCATAAAGAACAAGTAACTATGTCACATCAGATTCGTTTATCCACATCTTCTATTGCTTTGGTGAGGGTGTGGAGGAAATACGCAGCCTATGTTGCAGCCTTATTTTAGCCACTCTGTTTTCCCTGAACACTTGCGCTGGCAGTGAAGTTGGTGGTCCATTTTGGGGATAGAATAATTGGACATGATCACAAATATATTAAATTAAATTTCCCAACGGACCATGGAACATTCACTTTGTTCTATTTCCTGCACTGAAACAGCGAGACCTCCGATTAAACAATGTTGTTCCAGACAGCACATTTCCTCCTGTTTTTTTGTCCATTCTCCAGCTTCCTCTGATTGCCTTCCCACTGATTTATGTACCACACACGCCCCACAGTGTCTCCCACCGCTTTCTCAGAGAGTATATGTCTTGGCATCTTTGTCTACTGTCAGAGTTCACTTCAGGTTATCTCAATCTCTTTAAGGATACTCTCAAGAATTACCAATAATTATTATAATATCCTTTTACCTTATATCAATGTGTCATCCATTATGAGTATTTACTTTTGTTTTATGCTATTTAAACCAAATATTACCATATCATCCTCATCTGGTTTTGCGCATACCCTCTGAACATAAATAACATTTAAAATGTACGCTACAATTGACATCTACTCACACGATCTCATTGCCCTGTGGAAATCAAATTGTTCGGTGACATCAAGCTTGTGGGAAATAAATCAGACACTGACACTATCAAAGGAATGAATACCTTGTTTATTATAAAAAAAAGTGATTAGCCTATTTACATACTGCTCACATATATTCTGCTTAAAATGAAAGATGGCTATGACTTCTGGGGGCTGGGATACACTTGATTCAGGTGACAATCAAAATATTGTTTATTGTTCTAAAAAACCATGACTTCATTTTCCAATAGATATGGGGAAATCCCTATTGTTGATGAAGATTAGTTACTAAACGTAGCGACCAGAAATTTGAAGGCCCTCAAACGCCCCCACCCTTTCCACGGTCTAAGCCAAGCCAAGACAGAGCCGCGCATAACACAGCTGTGTGCTCTTCTAACTGAATGGCAAAAACAGCTGGAGGGGGCCGGGAGGGACCCCGGGGAGTCTTTGTGGAACCTGGCCTGTTTCTATGACGATGCACAGGCAACATCACAACCAGGGGCTCAGCGCTGCTCCACACACCCACACACATCTCCTCAAGCGCTTCCCTGGATGCCGGGTTTAATCTGTAACATGAGATGCAGATCCACTCCGTTCAACCTGCAAATCTCGATCAGGATTGCTTGCTAGCGCGTTAACGTTATCATCCCTCTTGTGTTGGCAACAGCTTGATCACTTTCAAATGCTCCATCTCTCCTTGCAGCTTTTCACTGCACAATGCTTAGCACTGTCTGAATACCCCGATAAAGGACTTTGGCAAGGCACCATTATGCATGAAACGATTATAATGACTTTGTGTTTCAGACAGAAGCTTTCAGACTCAGTATACAACAGGCTCTGTGTTGGAATTCCTCTGTGGCAACAGTAGTTGCAATCCACCACAGAGAGATACAACAGGGGCTGTTTTGTCTAGCAGCCATACAGTAAAAATAAAGAAGTCTAACCAACTGCAGCAGAGCTAGCACTCAAAGCCTGTGTATAGCAGCTATCCTATAGATATACGGTGGTTTTAGCTGGCTTTTATGCTTGTTGCTGTGCCCCTCATTGATATAAACAGACATGACAACAATTGGGAAGAGGTTAGACGTACACACGGGATGTGGTTAGCCCGAAAACTGTTTCTCCTCTTGCATGGTTTGTCTGTATTTTTGGTGCCTGGTATTGTTTACAACTGCAGCGATTGCTGTTCTCTTTTGGGCAGAACTTCTGAAGGCTGAAATCTGGACGCCTGCTGACACTCGTCTCAACACACTTGATTAGACCCACAAGCAGGACCAGACCTCTGAGCTGCTCCCTTGCTGCCACTGCCCTGTGTGTTCCCGGCACAGTGGCGTGCCTTCAGAGTTTTGCAAAAAGTTTGTAAAAGCTAACGCTCTGCCTTGGGGCTTTCTTTGGCCTCCGTGTTCGTATAGACCAGAGCAATGTCCTTCTTGTTATTGTTGGACGGTGACTGCTGGTAGGCTGCGGACCGTGAGTTGGTGATCTGCCGGGTGAATGCACGGAGCAGCCGGGAGCGGTAGAGGTCGCCAGCCAGGAAGTACAGGATGGGATCAAGGCAGCTGTTGACGCTGGCGAGAGGTCGTGTGATCTTGTAGGCGAAGTTGACCACATTGAGAAAAGCACAGTCCGCGTCCAAGAATCTGTACACATAGTAGAGAGTGCGGGTTATGTGGAAGGGGACGAAGCACACGGCGAAAACCACCAGCACCACCACTATGAGTTTGATGGACTTGGTGCGTGAGGAGTTGCCCTGCTGATTTGAGGACAAGCCCTTGCGGGGTCGGCACAGAGTACGGGCCATCAGGAAGTAGCACACCATGATGACGAGGAAGGGGATAGCGAAGAGCAGCACCATGACCACTGAACTGTAGGTGACGTAGTAGTCAAAGTCCTCGGGTCGCGTCGTGTCGTGGCACAGGGTGTCATTGTCACGTGCAGTGGTGGTGACGAATATGAGCTTGGGCACCAGGCAGAGGGTCACAGCCGCCCACACGGAGAGACACACCAGGTGGGCATGGCGGGGTTTTATCATAGTGAGGGAGCGGATGGGGTGGCAGATGCCCAGGTAACGATGGACGCTGATACAGGTAAGGAACAAGATGCTGCTGTAGAGATTGGCGTAGAACAGAAAGCGTACCATTTTGCACAAGGCCACACCGAAGGGCCAGTGGCTGCGGTTGGCGTAGTAGTAGATGAGTGTGGGCAACGAGAGCACGTAGAGCGTGTCTGACAGGGCGAGGTGGAACATGTACACGGTGCTCGCAGTCCACGGTCGCATCTTGGCCACGAACATCCACAGGGCTAGGGAGTTTAGTGCCAGTCCCAGTACAAACACCAGCCCATAGGACACGGGCAGCAGGATATACTTAAACTCCTCATCGAAGCGGCAGGTTTTGTTGACCTCACTGAGATTCCCTGGCGTGAGCGTAGCAAAGGAGTTCATCTTCTGGTAAAAAAGAAGAAGAAAAAAACAGTACAACTGAGGCACATTTTTACCTTGAAAACGTTTTGAAGTATACAAAATATTTCGATACACACACACACTTCACATTTAAATATCCATCTAGCTTTCTAGATGTTCTGGCGCTTTTAGTCGTGCTGTCATGAATTTCCTCCAAACGTTTTGTAACATGTAACATGCTTTGCCTAAGACTCTTGAAAGAGTTGTTACTACAACGATATTACAGTCACCATATTATTTCCTTATTGTTATTAACGGGTGTCCCACATTCTCGTGTTCTATTAAACGATTGCTATTTCTCATTACAAATTAGTGAATTATGAAAATGACTTTAGTCAGTGTATTGGTACAGCACTTGTATTTTATTAATCGTCGAATTACGGCAAGTGTTGCCTTCTATTGCGCAAATGATCTCAAACGACTAATATTAAATAAACTATGAGAAACGTATTTGAACTTGTTTGATAGAGAAATAAGCGCATGTATCGCACACTCACCGGTTTAATGGCGCTGGCGAGGACTCACGGCGATTCTTTGCTTCTGTTTTTCACAATTTTTAAAATCCAGCTTTAAATTAATCACAGTCCATTGAGGATATGTAGTCGTGTGTACCTACTCATCTGAGTTATCACCGTTATGTATGACCACATGACTGAGTTTGTAAGATATATATGAGCGCCTCACGTCCTTTGCCGTTTTCCTGTGGACCGCCCCCTGCTCCGTTCAAACTCAGACAACACTTCTTTTAAGAAGACAAAACTTTCTGCACGCTTTAAGTAGTATCATTTCTGCTTCAGTTTCATTTCATGTCATTCGGTTGTGTACATTTTTGGTTCACGAGATGTATCAGTATCAGATTAAAGTGCCTGAATTTGTCTGCCATTTGAGAAAAGATGTGTGGCAATGCTGTATAGGTTTGCCAGTTTTGAAATATCTCTCTGTATGTCTGCATGGTCTGTCGGGCTGTATGTCTTCCAGGCTCAGACCTCAACCACAAACCCCTCACTTTCTCTCACAAACTCAAACAAGCACATAGTATGCTCATTGTGTCAGCAAGAGGACACTTAATGAGTGTCCATCTGCTGAGTCACCCTGTGTTTGTTGTAAAGTTAATATTTGGTAACATGGTTTCCACAGAGTGCAACAGGTGATCAATACTATGAGGAAGAGGCCAAATTATGTGGAGCAGTACAGTGAGGGTTTTATAATCTCACATTAAGGCCAAACAGGGATCTTATGGAAAATATAGATGTTTTATAGATCTGGGGCTCCGTTAAATATGAAGAGCAGATTGAAAACACTATATTCTTCCATTCTTACAATTCTTCAACCATTAGTTTACATGGTTGTGTAAAACAGAACTATATTCAGAACTTGTGTACAGAAACTCTGGAAATCACCTAAAGTTGTCGACATTGGAACACAATGCCAGCATTTTCTTCATTGTGTGCATCTTGAGTAACTTTCTTTTGCCAAATCTTCCTTTCATCATGAATTTAGATTTTATTATTGTAAATAATAATAAATAGGCACTCCATGCAACACACATCTGGTTCAGATTGAACCCAGACATCGGCTGAAAGGCGTCTACACCTGTGATGGATGACACATTGGCATGGACGAATGAACAGGAGGATTCCCCTCGTGTGCACACAGTGACGAGGGCAAAGACCCACAAACAGATATCTGTATCTCTCTCTCTATCTTAGTGGACTGAAGCATAACAGGATGTCTGTTAAGAGGTGTTTTTCCAGCACTAAGTGAGAGTTGATCTATTGTTATCAGCTAGTTTATGATCCATTAGGACTAAAACGTTCCATTTGTAGACATTTCTACTCGGCTTGGTCCCCTTGTGTTTCTGTCTTAATGGCACAATGTAAAAGATGAAGTCCCACAGTGAATAGAGTTCTTGAAAACTGTTTGTCATCTGTTTTATATCATGAGTGCTTAAGAAAATTTTGCCAGTTGCCTCCCAAAAGAAAGCAGTCTTGCTTTTGTTTGTGCGTGCTTTCAAATTCAAAGTATTGCAGTGTGTGGATCCTGAATGATGTGTGCTCGGAGAGCCTAGAACTAATGCATGAAGTGCACGCATGCTTCAGGGTCCGTTTTAACAGCTTTTTAATAGTTTTAATGGCCCCACGTCTTATTGTTGTGGTTTCGGGGCTTTATGTGTGCACCACATCTCTCTAATCATCCATGGGGATCCTCCGCTCCTCTTTCTGGGTGGTTAATGTGCCATAACTGAGAATCCAGAGGTCCACACAGCTAGGCAGATTAGGCTCCGTTGCTGTGGTGATGAGCTCTCAATCCCTACCATCCTCCACACACACACACACACACACACACACACACACACACACACACACACACACACACACACACACACACACACACACACACACACACACACACACACACACACACAGACAGACACAGACAGACACACACACACACACACACACACACACACACACACACACACACACACACACACACACACACACACACACACACACACACACACACACACACACACACACACACACACACACACACACGCTCACGGACAGACACACACACACACACACACACACACACACACGCTCACACAGAGACACACACACACACACACACACACGCTCACACACAGACAGACACACACACACACACACACACACACACGCTCACACACAGACAGACAGACATACACACACACACACTCTCACTCACAGGCTCACACACACACACACACACAGACACACACACACACACAGACACACACACAGACACAGACACACTCACTCTCACACAAACTCACACTCACAGACACACACCCACACTCACTCTCACACACACACACACACACACACACACACACACACACACACACACACACACACACACATACACACACAGTAAAGGCGGGCCCTCAGGGCATGCTGCATGCCAGCAGCTCACAAAGCAAGAATGTGAGGACAGCAATGACTCACATGCTCTGCCCATCCGAAACACATTCGGAGCTTATCACTTAGAACACTAGTTTCCAAACTGCACTCCGATGTTTCTCACACACTAATAGACCTACAGGAAACCAAACCACGCCGTCAACAAGGTCAGTTAAGACCTGAAAACAGGCACTCCGGCATGGCCTCCGTGACCAGTCAATGCTCTCCGGCATGGCCTCCGTGACCAGTCAATGCCCTCCAGCATGGCCTCTGTGACCAGTCCGCGTTACACTCACTGCAGGAGGGTGCCACTGGGGTAAGAGAGTGCCACTGGGGTAAGAGGGTAAGAGAGTGCCACTGGGGTAAGAGAGTGCCACTAGGGTAAGAGAGGGTAAGAGAGTGCCACTAGGGTAAGAGAGTGCCACTAGGGTAAGAGAGTGCCACTGGGGTAAGAGAGTGCCACTAGGGTAAGAGAGTGCCACTGGGGTAAGAGAGTGCCACTAGGGTAAGAGAGGGTAAGAGAGTGCCACTAGGGTAAGAGAGTGCCACTAGGGTAAGAGAGGGTAAGAGAGTGCCACTAGGGTAAGAGAGTGCCACTAGGGTAAGAGAGTGCCACTGGGGTAAGAGAGTGCCACTGGGGTAAGAGAGTGCCACTAGGGTAAGAGAGGGTAAGAGAGTGCCACTAGGGTAAGAGAGTGCCACTGGGGTAAGAGAGTGCCACTGGGGTAAGAGAGTGCCACTAGGGTAAGAGAGTGCCACTAGGGTAAGAGAGTGCCACTAGGGTAAGAGAGTGCCACTGGGGTAAGAGAGTGCCACTAGGGTAAGAGAGTGCCACTAGGGTAAGAGAGTGCCACTAGGGTAAGAGAGTGCCACTGGGGTAAGAGAGTGCCACTGGGGTAAGAGAGTGCCACTAGAGTAACACTAGAGTGCCACTAGAGTAAGAGAGTGCCACTAGGGTGCCACTAGGGTAAGAGAGTGCCACTGGGGTAAGAGAGTGCCACTAGGGTAAGAGAGTGCCACTGGGGTAAGAGAGTGCCACTGGGGTAAGAGAGTGCCACTAAGGTAAGCTCCAGAGTCTGTTCCATGACTGAATGGTCAACCAACACATTTCAGCAGCAGCAGCAGCTATTGGAACTTGGCAGCAATAACCATTTACCTTTACATAGTCCACAGAAAGTTATCCACTTATTATTTCATGAAATATATAATAGAGGCTATGCTAGACATTATGAGCTAGTAGATAGCTAGTCTGAGATTAGCCTGGGCAGAGTTGATGTCATTACACAAAAACTGACCCTTTTTTTTTTTCAGTGCAGCGACACTTTTTTTTTTCATTTGGTTGGGTAAACCACGCAAAAACTGTAATAGTAGCAATATTTGAAACTCTGTTAGCACAATTTTAAACCACATAATGCCAAGAAGACATGTTTGTGACATTCAATAAAAGAGCATGCATTTTAGATGTAGGCTAGCCGGCAAAGGTGATCCGACTGAGGGGTCATCAAAGGATAGGCTACCTGTAAAATGTAGTATTAACCCTTAGACTAATGTTACACACAACTTTCATGTTTGTGCATCAATTCAATTCTCATCTATAAATAGGTGATTAAGCACTTTAAAAAGCTATTCTATGTATTCTATTCTATGTCAAAAGAGTTAGGGAAATGTCCAAATGGCCGAAATGACAATCAGCAGGGAGCGCAGACGCACCGCACGCCCAACACAGACAGCGTGAAACACGCCTTGCCTTGCCTTGTCACATGCTGTGGTCTCCCATAGTGCATAGATGTGTCAGCTCAGGAGAATTAGTGAGGCCATAATAAGCATGTTTTGCCACCGTGGCTACTGTGGGACATGGCAGCTGAGTGCTATTAGCGAGCGGCTCACCATGGGCTTAGAGGCCAAGACTGCATTCATGAGGTGCTGAGCTCCCTCCGTCTCATTGTGGACACATCCAGATGACTGCAGTTCTGACCAAAATACATTTACATTTACATTTTGTCATTTAGCAGACGCTTTGGTCCAAAGCGACGTACAAGGGAGAGAACAGTCAAGCTAAGAACAATAAAAACATGGTGTAACAATAAATACTAGTGTACCAAAATACATTTCAGTGTATGACATGAAATGAAACCAAGCAAGGGAAGCTTAATATCTTCTTTATAATTCTGTCTGTGAAGATTTACAGGGAAATGTTTGCAGTTCTGTTTTTTTTTTAAACACAGCCTGGTGTGATAGTTGCCCAGTTGGTCAAAAGTAGGTGGGACTTTCTTTGGTTACAATAGTATGGCAATATCAGCACAAGGGTCAAGGGCTTGGGTGCCTGCAAAGCAAGGAAGAATACACTTGAAGTGGATTGTTTTATTGTTTTATATGAAGCCAAAGCAAATAGGACTTTACAGTCTACATGTTTATTCTCAGACATCAATTTTCATATGAGACAGACTCCATATATCAAAGAAAAAATATTATATGTACAAAAAGCTTTTTCATTCTCTGGAGCGGAGAGTTGGAGCTGCTTTGGTTTCCAAGAAAATGGCAATTCTTGTGGTTGAGTAATTGAGAAGTTGTCAGTTAAATAGCCCCACAGGCTTATTCGCCTCCCATATAAACTGAAGTACATGCCAGCTAGTCTATTTGACCACACTCAACCTCACTGCAGTGCTGGCACAAATATTGCACCACAAATGCCAAGCTAGCCATTTAAATCCTCATTCCTGTCAAGGTGTGGGTGTCTATGGGCCATCATGCTGAATCACAGCCCAAACAATAGGGATATGTGTAGTTTGGCTTTAAAAGGACAGTATAAACAATATGTTAATGGAGAGACAAACAGGAGGACTCTGAACAGCCCCATATGTAAAGATGTTGCTTAGATGGCAAATATACATAATGAGAAGTTAGGGCCCATAGACATTTTACAATCCGTTCTCACGGGCAGTGGTGGCTTTCCCCTGTTTGACACTGTAATCAGGTGATTAAAAAAGGCTCCAAACTCATGTCATAAAAGGCAAAGACGGGATGTGGCATGTGAATCTACAGTAAACGCTGTCAGTTTTGTGCATGAGTGCATGACACTCGCTGGAAAGATCTTAAACCAGACAGGCCTTGACTTACTGAAGAAAATGGAATGGATTTGTACAAAATAACAATCAGATGTTACAGTGGAGCAGAAATGAAAATGAAAATGTTTGGGAAAATATATATGTTCTGTAAAAAAAAACCAATAAATTACATGTACATGCCACATTTAGGATATGTACCTAGACAGGGTTTACGTGCAGGAACCTGAGGTGTCTACCTGAAAAGAAAACCACTCATGTTTAAGCGAGGGAATGTGTGAAACCCTGCTGGGCTCAGTCCAAGCTCAGTCCCAGATCCTGGGCAGGTTCTCCAGGATCCTGCGGCGATGAGAGGGGTTGGACACGCCGGCTGCGTGCAGGTCCTCCTCAGTGATCCCCCTGCAGAGACAGGGTCAGAGGTCAGGGGTCAGACACCAACACTACTGATCTGGTTCCATGATTCTGTTCCATGATTCTGTTCCATATTCTGTTCCATATTCTGTTCCATATTCAAATGGCAGCAACCATCTCAGATGGGATGGGCAATGCTGAAAACATGTCGTTAAAGCAATATTTATTTTGGAATAACTAAGCTTTACATTTTATAACCTCCCACTCAGAAGTTGCAGAGGTTGGCGATAAATACCATCAAGGCTTAAAGCATAGTGTGGGTATACAATTTACTAGGTTATACAACTTACTAGAGTACGTCATATCCCGTGTCGCGTTTTGACGAGTCGACACGTCACAAACGCGACACGTTCTATGACGTACTCTAGTAAATTGTATAACCTAGTAAGCTGTATACCCACACATAGCACATGAACAAAAATACTTTACTTATCCGTATGAGACCATTTTCCTGCCTGCCCCTCACCTGAAGTAGTCCAAGTCATCCCAGCCATTAAGACTTAGCCCCAGTGTGTAGCGCTGCAAGCCCAGGGTGCTCAACAGGTCTTGCACAGTCTCTGGAGCCCCGTGTAGGACAGAAACCTGTTGGGATAAACGAGGGCTACTGATCCTCTATTTAAAGAAACAATAATGGTCCAAAACTAGCAAGCTAACTAGCAAGCTAACTAGCTTAAAACCTACTTTGCAATCACCAACCACAAAATATTAGCCATTGATAAAAACTAGCTAGCTTGCTTACTGATGTTTTTCAGCAATATATTAGGTGACGTTGGGCTGTAAAAGTTATTACTTTTTTGTTGGGTTTCTGATCCAAATGGCAAAACAACACAAAATACAAACTGAAGACATGAGTTTTGTTTCTCCAAAATGACATTGTCAGCTTTTGACACATTGGTTTCAACCATCAAAAAAAAATATTTTTTAAATGAATCACCAAGTGCCTCATCTCTTTAAATAGTGTACACCTAATCTTTCCGATGTCACCTCATCCTTTGGATATAGCCAGTTTGATAGAGGAGGAGTGCTGTTTTCCCTAAACATGGACCAAGACTAAGAAAAAACAGGCATATTTGGTGCATGTGGAACTAACAACCCTTCATCCCCTCAAATAAATAAACAACGTAAATGAATGAGTAAATAAATAAAACAAAACTTCCTCTGACCTACATAAACATGGCTGGAGTATGTTTTTTGTTGAATCCACAATTCACTTCAACATTCTGAAATCTAACGGTATCAAGTAGTAGAGGACTTGCCTCTTTCTCCCAGCAGTAACTGCCCTCACTGGCCAGTGCTGGGTGGTGCCCATGGTTCCTGTGCTGCTTGGGCCTGAGGGTAGGCCGGTACTTGCTTTTGCTCTCCGCTGGCTGGAAGTCCACCTCACTCAGGGACTTGGCGATCTGCAGGGCTGTGAGGGAGTTGTCTCCGGAGGGCGCGGGAGGTTGCTCCACGACCCAGGGGGCCGAAGCCTCACAACGGGGTGCCCTAGCTGACATGTAGGGGTAGAGGGGGGGCCCATTGCGCCCCGTGCTGGTTTGCTCCAGGTGCAACCTGGGACGCTCTTTTCTGACTGGCTCTTTCTGGGGTCTCTGTGTCTCCCTGGTGATGGCAGAATGATTTATGTACATGTTGCTCAGGTTCTTCACTGAAATGACTGTTTCTGGAGCCACACTTGCCTTAATGACTCGTGACTGCAAGTGGTAGTCTTTGGATGGGTGTATACTGCTTGAACTGGGCAGGGAGGGAGGTGGCTGTTTGGTTGGGAACAGCTGGTAAGATGTACCGTGTTGCGGTGAGGGTTGAGAAGGGCGGTCACCGGGAGGCATGTAAGGGGGAAGGCAACCAGGGATCTCAATTTCAGTGAAGTCCGACCGACGGGGGGCCTTCCTCTCCGGAACGTGGCCCCCAGTCACCCTGGGGAGCTGTACCACTGAGTCCCGTGACCATACCATCGGAGGGTCCTTCCGGGGGTGAGCTTCCTCCTCTTTTCGCCGCAGGACTGGGACTCCCTCGAACATGACGTAGGCTGGGTTGGTGTAGCTGTTTGGTGCCGGAAACCGAGGAGGTGCTGAGGATCTGAGATGGAAAGGAGATACAGAAGGTCAAAGGTTAACCTGATGCAGATGTCATGGTATCTCCCCCAATTGGTTTTGCTCTCAACCTTACTCACAAAAACCAAACATAACATCTGAGAAGCATTAGCTTCACCAGGGGGACTGCCAATGGAAACTAGCCTTTTGGCTATAATTGGGTGCATTTACATTTTAATGTTCATGAATGTACACTGGCCCTTCTTGATCAAATAAATACATTGATTCATTGATTGATTGAAATTGATTGACCAGTCCATCAGTTTTGGGGAGGCATAGAAGTGGTCTCACCGGGGCTGGGGTCCACGAGCTGGTTGAGGTGACAGGCGGCCCCTCACGAGACCCTTCTCATCTTTTTCGAAGCAGAACCACTCTAAGGACAACAGGGAAGAGACACAGAGGTCACTCAGGTCATACATGTACTATGACTTCTGTGGTTGTGGGGTTGGAAGGCAAACAGAAGTTTGTGTGTAAAGAGCGGTGGGAACGTCTTGTGTGTGGCGGGGGAGCATCCGCCAAAGACAAGGCAATCCAAAACCAGAAGCCCCAAAGGCGGAGAGGGTGAAAGGGGAGCCAGAGATAGAGAGAGGAACCAAAAAAAAAAGGAAGATGCACATGCCACGTGAGAGGAAAGGATAGAGGAAGTGTGGAGGAGACGGGTGAAAGTGAGCACCCCACCATATATGCGTTCTCTGGCCTGGCGCCGGTCTACGGGCACATGGACCCGCACCCGTCCTCGAATGGACCCGGTCTCCTCGCCCCGATGTGTCAGGAAGGTCTCGAAGGGCTCCGCCATACTGCCAATGAGGGGGCGCAGGGCTACACAGCACTCGCCTAGAGGGGGACGTGCCCACGGAGGCATTGTCAGAGAGAGGCTTATCTGTCATGCTACTTAGCACAGTGAATGTTACAGAAAGGTGTGAGCAAGCTATTTTAAAACCCACCATACGACTCAAAACCATCACACGACTTGATTGACAGAAGTAGGTGCTGGTCCCGAAGATATTCCATATCTGAGACAATGGGTTGAAGCTTAAAGAGCAGAAAAGAGAAAGAGAGAAGGAAATACACGTAACTAAGAGATGACTTGTTGGTCACTGCACATGGATACACTTTCACATGTCGTAGTCAATCCCAAAAATTGCAGTGGCTCAACCTTGGGGAGCTGCTTTGACAACCAGCCCAGTTTGAGGAACCCTGGGACCTCGCAGCTCTGTGAGTCATTCTCACTTGAGCGTCGGACTTCTGCAAAGGAGTGAAAAAAAAAAGGAGAAGACGGTCAGGGTGACTAACAACCAACATGGCACATACGTCTTCAGTAGAACTATATGGAAAGAGGATTCCTGTCTAACAACATGGATGTTCAGGGCGTCAAAAGACACAAAGACAATGAAGTGAAAGTACCTCCCAAGCACAGGGAATGAAACTCGATGAAGAACTTTGCTTTACTGGCAGTCTTCACTATGGCCTCCACACTCTCCATCTCAATCCAGGCCTTTTCTAGACTGGCATTTGACTCTGTGAAACCCAAACACAGGGCGCACAGCAGCATATGAGGAAGGCAGCACAACTCTGAACTCTAAAGATTCTGACTTAAATACTTAACATTTACTAAATATTAGCATGTCGTGGGGCAGTAGCTACAGAACACATATTAGAATAGGTAACTGGACACTTTAGCAGGAGGGGTCCACTCTCAGGCTACAGTCAGTACAACACAGAGACAGTTACTGTCCTAACCATCATCATCCTCCTCATACAGTGCCTACAGTTTTAAACAGCTCAACATTCGCATCAGTTCTTATCAGTTCTCATCAGTTCTCATCAGTAACTGTAGTTAAAACTGTATTTTCACTGGGCAGCCTGTATAAGATCAGATAATCGGTACTCGTTCTAAATACTGTAAGTGACATTTTCAGACAGTATATAAATAGTTTGCAAATACTGTCATTGAATGCATATTATGTCTCAATGAGCTTTAGATGTGCTATTATATTAATATACATATTATTATTATTATATTAGTTCCTATATTAATAGTAACCAATGGCAAATGAACAACTCCATGGCAAGTGAATAATGGTGAGCATCACAATTTGTGCACTTGTACAGTCATGTGTGACCATATGATTGAGTATTGGCGCCAATTGTGAGACCATGTTGTTTTGATGAAAGGTCAAATGAGTGTATAAAGTGAAACAAGAATGAAGAAGTAGCGCATCGTAGAAGAGGGAAACCAATCTATCTAAAGCAAGAAACAAGCAAGTTGTCTGATTTTTATTATAGCAGAACAGTTTTGACACTGATCAGCAAATAAAATATACCAGAAATACGCCATACATTTGATGGCCGATTTCCCTTTTACTTGACATTTTAGAAACATACAGTTTCAAATTACTCTGTGACTCTCTGAGTGTGTACGACCCCTTTTTTTTTTTTAAATCAAAACCATCAGTGGTCGGCCCTCACAGGTCCATACCTGTTCTGTAGAAGGGTGATGTCAGCCCCACTTGGAATGTGGCAAAAACAGGAGAGTGGTCACTGGAGAAGATGTCATCTGTGCACCCTGAAACAAATGACTCATGAAACCATAGTAACCACCAAGGGCTATTACATCTGTTACACTTACAATCGGTTGAGGGTATTAGGTGCGCAGTCAAATGCAAAAGCTACTTGTAAAATAAATACACAACATTTTTACGACTGAACAATAATGACTTTTCACGGCTCTGGTGGTGAATCTAGCCAGATATTTAGGTTCATGGGACAAAGTTGAACAGGGAGTGAGCCAGACAGGATATGACTATGTCTCTTGACCACAGACCAGGACGTAGGAGGTGGGGGCCGCTTCATAAGAAAACCTTTTTTTGTCCAGCCACATAACACGAGACCGCAGATCTGTCCTGAAGGAATGCTGCAGGAAATAGCTGTGCTCTGTTTTTGATTTGCTGGAAGGCGGACATGTCCAACGTGCACTTGGGTTTTACGCAAGGCCGTTGGTTGGAGCGAACAGCTGAACTCACCATATGAGGTACACATGATGTGTGTCTCAGGGTAGGACTTCCACAGAACTCGGTCACACCAAGACGGCACATTAATACGCACCTGCACAAACACAACTTCAAAATGAATGACTGTGTGTGTGTGTGCAATGAGATGAACAACTTTAAACCGATCTAATTGGCCAGTAATGACATTACAAAAACCTAAGATTTTTCCAGAAAATACAGACAGCCATGAAGCCATTCACATTGAGTATACAATTCCCTTTGAAGATGCAATCGGATGAAGCATTTGAAAGGAAGAAGCTAAATCAATCAATCAATCAATCATTCAATCTTAAATAGCGCTTCTCTAAATACCCGAAGTCGCTTTACAGAGTCCAGTAGTCATTCATACACAGTCATACCGGTGGTCGTAAGCTACATCAGTAGCCACAGCTGAAGGATGCGGAAATGGTAGGGGAAGCAAGGCAATGAGGTTGGCAAGCACACTCGAGGCCAGTGGAGATAGGTGCTAAAGGCGTTGAAGCTAAATCAACCATATCGCTTCAACTGGATTTTGGTTTTCAAGGACGGTCACTCAAAAGAGCTTTAAAGGAGTCGTCTGAGGCTGCTGAAAAAGCGAGCCAGTGGTTGTGGCTGAGGCGCTCACAGACTACTTGGGGTCATGAATTATCCTGAACAATCACTGACATATGAGAAATCTTATTGAGGTGTTTCCTGAGGTGTATCTGTTGTTGTCTCTGGTAGTGGCATGTAATCTAACCCATCATGAGTATGGAGGGGGATGGCTATGGGATACCAGACTCCACTATTGAGCCTTCTAGAGGTGTTGTGGGCCTAATTCAACTAAACATTGATGAAGGTGCCAGCTTGAAAACCCCAGTGAAGTGCTCACGAAGGCAGCTTTGTTGTTGTTGTTGTTGTTGTTGTTGTTGTTGTATCCTGCTGCTCAGGTTCTATGATTCATGTTGTTGTGTTTAGCAGTTGTGGGCTACAGACAGAGCATGTTGTGCGTTGTTGTTGTTGTATCTTTCTGCACAGGATCTAGGGTTGGGCAGTTGCAGGATTGGCCGCTGTGGGAAGTCCCCAACCAATAGCACAAGGAATTTAACATCTTTCCCTGTGTATAACTAAAACAGGTTACACAGACTGTAGTGGATTTCGGTAAATCAGGGCTTTTTTTTTCAGCCCTTTTTTTGGCAGTAGTGACAGCTGACCCCCCTGACCTGCCCCCCGCCAGGCTGACAGCGCCGGACTGGGTTACGTCTGAAAATAGCTGGAGGGATGGAACTAAGTTTACAACAGGGAGGAAGGCCACAGCGAAAACCCCTCAATACCACCATCTGCTCCAGATGCCACAAGCATGACAGCAACACACGCTCAACTACAACTGAGAGGTCAGAGTAAAACGAATGTAAATCTGACTGGTACTACAATATGTGTGCCCATATTGAAGAACGCTACTACATTGTGTTCATCCTAAACCCTCAACCTTCATAAGTGTCCTCTACATTTGTTATATTTCAGATATAAAATACTTAAGTGGAGACATAAATTCCTGACTTGCCCCAGGTGGTAAAGTGAATACCACCGGCTTTGGCCCTTTGTGTGGTGTGCTTAGTCCTGTAGCAGGAGACAGTGGAGACAGCGAGAGGACAGACCAGTACATCTTACCCCACTGGTCATCTGATCATCTTACCCCACTGGTCATCTTACCCCACTGGTCATCTTACCCCACTGATCATTTTACCCCACTGGTCATCTTACCCCACTGGTCATCTTACCCCACTGGTCTTGTACTTCTGCCACAAGTAGCAGTCCCTGGAGCCGCGCTCATAGCGGTAGGTCGGGGGAAACGTGATCTTCTCTTCCTCTTAACAGACGAAGGGGCAAGAAAGGGTAAAACAGAAACGCATTAATCGCACCAACACATGCAAGACTCCTTGACACTTTCAGTATCTCATTTGATTAAGGATGAGTGGATGGGGATGAATTCTCACTGAAGTTGAAGAAGGCCTTCCTCTTGTGACGCTCCCGTGTCAGCTGGTCAGCACACATGAGCTCGTCGAACTCTCTCTTGGACACGTGCTTCAGGATATCCTATGGGAAGAGCAAGGACCTTTTATCTGTCTGTTTACGCAATCCTTTTATTCAGTTGCCTTTGGATAAACAGTCCCACTGTAGACGGTCAACAAAACATGTTCTCACATTAAAAACAGATTTATGGAGATGTTTGTCTATGGGAACACACTTATTGCCTTCTTGAGAAGATGAAAAATAAACCAAATCACGAATCTTAAATGAAGGAAGACCTTTTTGTGGAGGTTCTAGAAAGAGAAAGTGATGTGGTCGAGGAAGAGTAAGGCATGTAACCTGCACGTCTAGGTCTAGCCTGTAGTTCAGGTCCCCGCACCAGAAGAGGTGAGCGAAGCGCAGACTGATGTCGAAGGCACTGAGCTGCCGGTCACCCAGAGACAACAGCCTCAGGACATCCAGACAGTTCTGGTTCCTCCTAAAGAGATTGGATTAAAAAGAGATGAAGCAAATACTCCAAGATGTAAAGTGGCAAGTAGACACACACATTCACAGACAGAGCAGGCTTTCTATGTATTTCCTATAGAGTAAAGCGTAACCTTGCTCTTGAGTTTGTATCTAAAAAAAAAAAGCAGATTATTTTCTATCAAACCAATCAATGAACTGTCAAAGTTCAAATGATGACAATGATACTTAGATACAAGTCAATTCATTGTTCTTGTTTGTTTTTTTTTGTGTTATATGGAATCAGTGATTATGTGATATATGTTCAGGAAAATCCGTGTATCTGGCCAGATCAGATATATGAGAGCTGGCTATGAGTCTGCGCACCTGAGGGCCTTCTCACTGCCTGAGGTTAGATGGCAGTTTACAAAGCCAAAGGAGGTTCCGTTGAAGAGGAAAGAGATTCCAACCGCCCCTTTGCTTCCTGCAATACATGGAGATGGGGAAAGAGGCCCTTACAATAACACAACTATCAAGCTAGTCAGATATGGGCTTAAGGGTGCATGATGAATGTGTGTCTTTGTGTGTTCATTAAGTGTGTGCGTGCATGTGTGTGTGTGTGCCTATGTAAGTTCCTGTGTGTGTGTGTGTGTGTGTGTGTGTGTGTGCCTATGCAAGTTCCTGTGTGTGTGTGTGTGTGTGTGTGCCTGTGTGCCAGCTCCTATGTGAGCTCCTGTGTGTGTGTGTGTGTGTGTGTGTGTTTGTTTGTGGGTATGCGTGTGTGTGTGCCTGTGTAAGTTCCTGTGTGAGTGTGTGTGTTTGTGTGTGTGTGTGAGTGAGAGAGAGAGGACTTAAGGTATGTTTCTATGTGTGGAGTTGTGGCTATTTTGTATCTGGTTGTACATATGTTTGCATGTGTACGTGAGCAATACCCAATGCATTCCCAAGGCCCGTCTTAACACTTGCTGAATTCACTTGACTGATACGGTTCTCATGCTCCGGTCTCACAAACACAGCCAGGCGGATGTTCCACAGGGACTGTACTGCCACCTGTAGGACATTCACACACATTGCACAAGGCTAACTGTCATAAACCACAGTTCACAGTTAAGTTCACAGTTCTTGTATAACCAACTGACTATCATAAAACAAATCCCACGATACACCGGTCATATAATCATAAACATTAAAAAGATTATAAAAAGAAGAGGTCATGATAAACAGAAGACAGCAGCAAACCAGGACCTGTGACATAATGACAAGAACATCTTACACTGCAAATATGAGGAGCATGTGAGCAAACCTTTAAAGCTGTGAGTGTGGGCGGGCTAGCAAAACAGAAAGAAGGATGCTAAAGATCAGATGAGGGAATGGAAGAGAGGGGGGAGAGGGAGGGAGAGAGAGAGAGAGAGAGAGAGATAGAGAGAGAGAGAGAGGGAGGGAGGGAGAGAGAGAGAGAGGGGGAGAGAGAGGGAGAGGGAGGGAGAGAGAGGGAGAGGGAGGGGGAGAGAGAGGGAGAGAGAGAGAGAGAGAGATTGTGAGAGAGAGAGAGAGAGAGAGAGAGAGAGAGAGCGAGAGAGAGTTGATAAACAAGAGCACAGGTGAAAGGTGAATTGATACCTGTCTATACTCAACGCTGGTGGCACTCCTGAGGGAGGTGCGCACGTGCTCGGCCCACTCCCTCTCCCCCTGCGGGTTCTCCTGCGTGCCCACCGCATACACGTCGTGAGGCAAGCATGCAGTGGACTCATCGGGGGTTCGCCCGAGGCCACCGCACGTGAGCCAGGACTGCTGGCTGCGTGGAGGAGGGGAGCCTCCTGCAGAGGAGGACAGGTAATCATGGTGTCACTTCCTGCTCACCTGGGGACAAGCTTAAGGGCTATTCCATGTCTTTAAAAACTCCCCTACCTCACATGTTTAATATGATGGAGAAATCACAAGTATTAGAGCCATTAGAGGGAATTTATTTATTAAGTTGCAGACACTTTTATAGAGCGGTCCACATTTACAGTTTTTGCCTAAATTATAGAGCAAGTTTAGGGGTTCAAAAAATGCTGTATACCTATACTTTTGCTGATGGGGACAGATACGTACTTGGTATACGTACTTGGTATACCAAGTTGTGGTCAACTTGCCACATTTCAATGGGATTTTTTGTCAGATACAGGCACCCAAAAAAGAAAACAAACAAACAAAAAAACACAGTAAAAGGTTGTGACTATTTGCAATTTTGTATTAATCCATTGCAAAATCCGTTGCTGAAACCATTGCTTAAAGACTTGTATGGGGATCTGTTCAGTCCCAACGCCATAGGTGATGTGATCTGGCAGAAACTGGCAGATGGTCTGAGTGAAAATCTAAATTAGCATTTCATTAGCAAAAATTTAAATCTAATGTGGGACACATGGTACAGAAGAACACAGGTGAATAAATAATGATTCTCAAAGAACACAGATGAATAAATAATGATTCTCAAAGAACACAGGTGAATAAAATAAAGATTCTCAAAGAACACAGGTGAATAAATAATGTGAAAATTGAAGATGCATCACTTGTGCCCCAAGCACCCATTGGCTAGTAGCCAAGTTGAATGCAGTCTGTCATGATCTTGGCCAGGATCTGATCCTGGTTGATGTGTTCCCTCTGTTTTGTCCTGACGTGTGTTTATGTTCCTTGTGTTTGCTAGCATGGTTGGCCATATGCTTCTTGGTTTACTTCCTGTGTTCCATGTGCTTTCGTTGTCCCGTGTGCCTTTGTTTACGCCCTTTCATTAATGCCTGGCGTGTCTTATTGTTCCCTGGCCACCTGTTAGTTGTTTTCCCATTTAGTCCCGTGGATTTAAACCCTGGTGTTTCCTCAGGTCTTGGTGGTAGTATCGGTATCCTTGTTTCG
>NC_045171.1:5059424-5149424 GCF_900700415.2 Clupea harengus
CAAGTCAAAGCATAATTAACAACACTTCGTTACTGAATTCACATGCAGTAGGGAGGAAGGCTAGACTGGTGAGCAGACCTGCGCACACACACACACACACACACACACACACACACACACACACACACACACACACACACACACACACCTGCTCAGGCCCTGGCAGACTGCGCTGAGAATGCGCTGCAGATGCTGCAGGCCGCTGCCTCTTCTCTTCAGACCGTCCAGGTCTTGACCGAGGTCCCCACGCAGATACTCTCCCAGCATGCAAACCACCTCTGACGCCACACTGCAACACAGACACAGCCAGCTCAGGCACAGCCTTGCGTTCCACTCCCTCGCCACCACAGCAGCTGACACGGGATCAGATATGGGCACGCATCTGGCGCGCATCTGGCACGCATCTGGCACGCATCTGGCACGCATCTGGCGCGCATCTGGCACGCATCTGGCACGCATCTGGCGCACATCTGATGCCACTTCTGTTCCCATGTCAGCCCCTACAGCTTTTAGTCTAAAATATTCAGTATAGTCAGCTGGGATCTGGAGACTGTTATGACATTTATGACAGTGAAGTGGATAACAAACAGGTGGATGGATGACTTGAATATTCAAACTGCTGTGTTCTAACTCCCTCTCCAATTTAGTTTCCACCAACACTTCCACACACCAGAGCATAGTATCTGGAGAGTTAGGATGACAACATCCCAGTTCTGGGTCCCAACTAACCCCTGGGGTTCATCACTAGGACATATTAAGACTGCTGTGTTAGCCAGATAACAGTCATGACCTGGGAACCCCCAAGCTGGAAAACTGAGATTAGTTAAGTGCCACTACAGCTTTTAGTCTAAAATATTCAGTTTAATAATTTGAGTCTTCTTTGTTACATACTCCAAGATGTCTCCCATTGTAAATAATGCACATGTACCAGTACTGATGTTAATGTTGCGTTAGAATGGCATTCTTCCAGCGGTACCTGGGGGTGGTGATGTCCTGTAGCCGCTGGAGCAGCAGCTGCTGGGGTGTCGGGGTAGCTGGGGCTGGAGGAACTGCAGGGGGCGCCATAGAGCCAGGAGAGGGGCCACTCATGGGCTTCTCATCATCACCATCTGTGTGAGATAGACCCCCAAAACACCCCGTTACAAATGGGTGTTAGCCTCCTTGCTAGCACACCCATGTCTGAGACTGGGGGTTCAAGTCCAGGGCAAGAGCTTCTCACAACGCAGGTTACAACAACAAACAACAACAACAAGTCTGCAGGCCAAGTACTTGGTAAATTACGGAGTTCAACAGTCCCATGTTTCAGGCATCATCTTCTACCAGACAAGGTTTGAAATTGGGAAATATTCATTATGGCAGGGCTACAAGTATCAATGATATCACAACAACATTGTGCATCTCCTCCATGCCATTATCATATACAAGCCTTGCTACCACACTACCAAGGCCTCTGCTACAGACCCTGTGTATGCCCTAAGTTATAGAGGCATTCATTCATGCTTGATTGTCTCCATGTCAGCAAATAATGCATTCAAATCAGTTGTAACATCAATCCATGTCTTCTTCTCTGTCCAAAGCCTACCTATACCAAATAAAGCATGTTTTTGAGTGCCCACTTTGATGAATATATCAGCATTTTCAGCATTATTTTGCCACTGTTTTAATAGTCATTGAGAAACACATTTACAGGAACGCTGACAACACAGTCATGATCAAAAGGAGCAATTAAATGAAACGAGAGCCATTTATGGTCACTTCAGGGTGGAGATACAACATGTCTGGAGAAACAACATGTCTGAGCACAAGCAGAGACATAAACCCAAACTCCATAAAACACCAGTTTTACAGGCTGTTTTTCGTCTGCAATGCTATTATGCAGTTTTTGTTTGTGTGTGTGTGTGTGTGTGTGTGTGTGTGTGTGCGGAAGGCCCACCTGAGCTCTCCTCCACTGGTTCTACTTCAGGGCCCACTGGGTAGAGAAGGGGGGTGACCAAGCCTTTGTGAGGCTGCTGGTACCCCGACACCAGGTCACTCAGGGTCCGGAAGCAGTTCACCTGCACTCCCTGGGTCGTCTACAGAGAAAACACAGAGGGAGAGAAAGAGAGTTATATAGTTATCTTTACAGTTAAGGTATTCAGCGGATGTTTTTGTCCAAAGCGACTATAAAACGTTTATAAAAACAATTCAAATTTTAGGCAATAAGCAGAATGCATTTAAATTCATAAAACAACATTAAGCATCATATTAAAGTCAAAACTTAAATTATATTAACAATAATAATAATTTTAAAACTATGATTATATTTATAAAGTATGCCTCTAACAAATTAACTAAGTAGACAAATGGAGGCAACTGCTGTTTTTAGATTAGCTGTGGTTTAGAGTTTAACACGGTTTTAAACGTAACTTTTTTAAGCCCCACTTCAACCACAGCTCAGGTTTAGGTTAAACTCAGTTGCTGTGCCATCAACTGCCACTAGAGGTCGTTTTTGTGCATTTTATCTTAAACCTGGTGCGAATGTATACATTGTATACAACTTGGATATTCTCAGATTATAAAGTCATAAATTTGCAAGAATAAAATCTCACAAATAAACGGAAAAAAAAGCCTCAAATATTCTCTGAGATTATAACGTCATACATTTGTGAGAAAAAAGAAAGAGGAACATTTTTTAAGGAAAAACAAGGACAAATATTGTTTCTGTCCAAGAACCACTTCACTTCACTTTGCTGGATCAGTCGCACCACAGACATGGGTAAGCAGGAAATGCCACATATTAGCCTTATACATTACATATACCCGTGAAGAGAGAACCTTATTTAGAGGGTGGGTGAAGAGAGAACCTTAGTTAGAGGTGGGGGGGGGTGAAGAGAGAACCTTAGTTAGAGATTGGGTGAAGACAGAAGCTGCAAGCTGTGTTTGGGTGTTGGCTCACTGAAACATATTCTGTCTGGCCGTAAAACTAGCCTGACCTAGGGTTGCTACACGTGGAGACACAATCGAGTTTTAAAATCCTCTTTGTGTTTGTTTGAGAGTTGAAGTCAACTCTTTTTCAGTTAATAACAGGGACAGTAGAATTTCTTTTGTGCGAGAGGGGCAGAAAAGTGGACACCAGGCATGTACAAACCATGTACAAACAGTACTGGCAAATGGGGCAAAGTGCGGGATTGGAGAGCGCTGGCTGATGTTGGAAGACAACTTTGAAGTTCCACAGTGTATTGTTGTGACTGTTGCTATGAGACCAGACATGGTGTTGCATTCTAAGTGTGAGTGCATCGTTCTCTTTCTTAAGTTTACAATTCCCTTTGAAGATGCGATTGAGGAAACCTTTAAAAGCAAGAAGCTAAAGTATGCAAAACTGGTAGCGGATGCGAGGGAACGAGGTTGGCAAGCACACACAAGACCAGTAGGGATAGGTGCTAGAGGCCACACACACACACACACACACACACACACACACACACACACACACACACACACACACACACACACACACACACACACACACACACACACACACACACAAGACCAGTAGGGATAGTTGCTAGAGGCTTTGTAGCTAAAATCAACCACCACACTTCTGTTGGATTTGGGTTTTTGGGACAGTCGATGGAGCTTTAAAGGAGTTGTCTGAAGCTGCTGAAAAAGCGAGCCAGTGGTTGTGGCTGAGGCACTCACAGACTACTCGGGGGCATGAATGATCCTGAACTATCACTGACATATGAGAAATCTTATTGAGGTGTATCCTGAGGTGTATCTGTTATAGTCTATGGTAGTGGCATGTGTCCTAACCCATCGTGAGTATGGAAGGAGGTGGCTCTGGGATACCAGACTCCACTATTGAGCCTTCTAGAGGTGTTGTGGGCCTAATTCAACTAAACATTGATGAAGGAAGATACCAGCTTGAAAACCCCAGTGAAATGCTCACGAAGGCAGCTTTGTTGTTGTTGTTGTTGTTGCTGCTGCTCAGGTTCATGTTGAACATGTTCATGTTGTGTTTAGCAATTGTGGGCTACAGACAAAGTATGTTGTACTGCGAAGAAGGGCCTTTATGGATCCTGGGTACAACATGTGGCTCATGCAGCGGCTGTCGCCAGCAAGTTGAGCATTGTTGTTGTATCCTGTTCAGGGTCTATGGCTGGGCAGTTGTTATATTGGTTAGGTTAGGTTGTTGGGTATGAGTACTTGTGTGTGACAGTGAGAGGATTGGCCAGTGGGGAGTCCCCAACCAATAGCACAAGGAATTTAAACTAATATATAACTAAAATAGCCTACAAGCTACATTAACCTCAGCTACACTGAAAGGATTGCAGTTTGTTTATTGCAGTATTTGGCTTCTTACACTTGACTGGATGAAGTTGTCAAATCATCGGTGCACACTATGCATCTAACGTCATCACAAACAGAGCCGAACACTCACTCACTCCCCAAAATCCAGTGCTGTTTCGCACTGTGTGGAGGAAGTTTCCCTGATCCACTCACTCAGTCTGGATCAGCGAATCTGAGTCTGCTATGTTCTATGCTGTGTACAAAGATCTGCTGATTCACTCAGTCAGTATAATAATCTGGATCAGCGATTTTTGCATCCCCTGAGGAAAACGATGACTTGTGGTGGCAACCACCTCCTTATGTCTGTGATAAGTTATGGAACCTCTGGCAGCTACTTGCTAAAGGCTAGGCAGATAGACTAGGCCGGTTATGTTGGAATGAGATTGTACAAGTTTTGAAGAGAGTAGTGAGTGGTGCGATGTATCGTTTTAATTTGTGTATGTCGCCTGGCGTTAGCAGCGGGTTAATGAGAGAGGCCGACTCGGTACTGCCAAGGTTAGTAAAAGGTTCCGTAACATTTTTCTCGAGTGAGTCAAGACTCACACATCACTAGTATCAGCTGAACCCAAGCTTTTTCTACACAGCAATCATGCTCAACTTCGTGCACAGCTGTGTGTTAAACTCCAAAACGTCCAGTTTAGTAGTAGTAGGCTACAGTGCAGCTAAGTTGTCCAAATGCTAACTGACAAAGCAACTGCCCCATGCTTTTTAAAAAGGTGAGTTTTTCAATGCTTTTTGAATGTAGCAAGGCTGTCACTGGGACAGACACAGCACGAGTTCAGCAAAGCAGGAGACTAAGAAGCAAAAGCACTATTTTCTTCGCTCACAGATCTAGATTACCAAGAACCTCTAACATGCAAATGTAACTTCCCCAAAGTTATTTGTGAATTATGTCTAGTGGGCCGTGTACAAGGTCTTAAGTTGACAAGTTCCATCACCCTTTGCATTTTCTTTTATGTCACTGACTGAGATAGCGTGCAAAACAGTTTATCTCAAACAGAAGAAAGAACTCCCTCTGTCGTCTTCCCTTTTCCCATTCCTTGCATTTGCATGAACTTTTCTTAATATTACTCATTTTGTTCTGGGCTCTTTTGGATCCTACCTAAGTATGCAAAAAGAACCAGGAATGGAACTCACAGCCATTTGGCTGAAAATAAAAGCCACTTCCTGAGATGTTTCCACTTGGAGCAGCCATCACTTCCTCCAGTTTACAGGTGAGGTATGATTAAAGGTTTAGTCTAAGAGGTAGTTTATCTCGGCAGACGGGAGCACAAACTGAATTAAACGCAGCAGGCTTCAAAGGGCCACAGAGGTTTACTGGGCACCCACAGGCTGCACTCACCGGTCCCAGCGGAATCTTTAAATGGGCCCCGTGCTCTCAGAATGAAATAATCACATCACAGAACACTCCAGACAAATTAGATTACGCCGGTGTTCAAGAGGCATGTTGCCCAGCTAGGTTTAGATTAAAGCACATCGACACCACACTAATCAAGGATCGCGAATAGAAGAATATGAAGCACCTGAACTCATGACATTCATTCACCCCTCAAAATAATAAGTGGAAATTCTGTGAACGAAAGAAATAGTTTCTTATATGTGAGCTTTAAAAAAAGACACAGATATGTGTTTCAGGGAGGGATACATCAGTACTTATTGAGTAATCTCACAACAGCTGAGCACAGCCCAAGCCAGCCTAGAGAACAGCGTTGTCCTAAGGGGCTGACGTCACAGACACCCACATCCTGCCCACTTTCGGTGCCCAGTGCCCAGTGCCAACACGCGGAGGGCTCCAGGCTGTCCTGCCCATTGCGAGCTGACGCTGATGCCAACGAGGGCCAAATATGCCAGACAGACTCACGCATTCAATTAGTCACTCACACATGCACACCAATGCCCACACACTTACTCTTGATAATGGCAACTGAGTACAAACACAGAACCCTTGACCTCAATAAGCTGTACACCAATCACTGAATTCAAAGCAATCACAAAAGCAAGGAAAAACACACATAGTTACCACAAGCACAGCTTGTCTAACAGATAACTAACAGATAACACACAAGCAGATGGACACACACACACACACACGCGCACACACACACACACACGGACACACACACACAGACACACACACACACACACACAATCCACAGGGCAACAAAAAAATAGCTCATTTCCTGTGGGTCCTTTTTTAGAAACCTGTGTTTTCATTGCTGGGTAAAAAGAAACCATTTTGGCAGATGAAATCCAACTGCACTGCCAAGGAATCCTCAAATAGCAGTATGGCTTTTTGTCTTCCCTGAGTGCCCTTGAAAAACGATTAAAAGAATGGAAAGAGAGACAGAATAAGAAAAGGGAGGCCAGTTCAGTTTGATGACAAAATGGCTACTTTCTTCCCTCACAGATCAAGAATAACGAGAACCTCTTTATAGACGAATGAAAGTTATTTGTGAACTATGTCTAGTGGGCCGTGCATAAGATCCTGAGCATTTTGTTTTGTGTCACTGACTGTAACGGTATGCAAAACAGTCAAAGAGACATGAGAACTTCCTCCGTTATCTTCCTGTTACCCTATTCCTCAAAAGATCTCTCTCTCTCTCTCTCTCTCTCTCTCTCTCTCTCTCTCTCTCTCTCTCTCTCTCTCTCTCTCTCTCTCTCTCTCTGACGGTGTATGGTCAGACATTGTTAAAGCACAAGTATGACAGTTTTTACTGCTATTTGAGGTATCTTTTTGTAGGTAACTAGGATTTTGCATCCTCTGATTCATTTTGATGAATCATGTGATGGACAGATAAACATGTGCCGTTCTCACTAGCTGCCTAGACTATTCACTGTGTAGTTGTGTGCTAGTGTGAGTTGGAAACCTTTCTAAACTATAAGCTTTTATAAAACAAAAAGTGTCAAAGAATATCGCCACGACACATGAGTTCGAAAGCCAGATAACGTTTATTGATGCCAGCTGTGCAGATGTTGGTGTTTGTCAGGCAAATCTCGTGGCTTTTAGCTAGTTAGCTCACTAGTCTTAAGACAAAAAACTCCGTACTGCTGCTTTAAGGAATGTGTCTGCTGGTTTGTGGCCAGTGTTTAATGTTGTTATTGTGGCTTTTCCCTTTTCTTTTCCTATGTTTGGCTATTAAAGACCAGGCGCTGTGTCCTCTTTAAAGAAACAGCCCGCTGATACTGTGTGTACCGCACACATCAACCCTGACCCACATACGCACTTACTCGTTGCACTGTAAAAAAAAAAAATACTGCACCGCTTCAAAGTATGTGAGCCCTAATGCATATACATAAACATGTGTACATATGAACAATGCACACAAATACATACATGGAAATGAAAGCTGAACTGCTTGAACTGAAGTGTTCTGTTAACCAGCCCATACTCAGGCGAATGCACGCATACACACATGCACGCATGCACGCACGCACAAACACACACTTAACCAATGGTTGGCTCACCCTGTGGGCAGAGGAGGAATTTGTGTGAAACACACAATTTAGCCTCTGTTTGGCTGATGTCACTCTCCAAGCACGTGGACCCATGGTTGAGATACTAGCTAAACCAAACGCTGTCGCATTTGTTACAGGCCACTCAAAGTGCAAACAACTGAGCTTCTCTGTGTCTCTTGCAGCTGGTCAAAAGTTTCACTGACTTTTTTTTTGTCAAAGAGTAGAAGCTAAAGAACGGTCATGTTGTCTCTGCAGTTGCAGATTAAAGTTGGGCTGGTAGTTAATAGCCAGCACTCAAAACAATGTAAAATGCACTATAATGGTTGAAAAATCATAGACCATCAAACTTCCTGGCAGGAAGCTGCCTGCCACGATTCTTAGGTGTAGACTGGATAACACACCTCAGTGACTCTGAAGGCTTTGAAAAATGGCATGCCTGTGTCTTCTGGTATTGTAGTGCTTGGAGCTTGGGCTTCAATAGAAAACCTCTCTACATTTACTAAGATGAGCAAGTGTCAGTGTTTGCGTGTGTGTGAGTGTGTGTGTGTGTTTGCGTGTGTGTGTGTGTGTGTGTTTCACCTGAACAGCCAATAGTCCCTCGGCATCAGGGAGGATACGATAAGTATGGACATGTCGCTGGAACCTGCAAACAGAAATTCAAGATAAAAACATAATCACAACAGGTCTGTGGACGTCACCTCTACATTATGATATAGGGCTTTAACCTCTGCAGACTTTACCAGTTACACATACGACCTGAATCAGTAGGATGAGACATGACATATGATGAAGCTAATTATACTGATGAAGCAGAGAGCACACACACACACACACACACACACACACACACACACACACACACACTAATCTATGCTTGTGTGTACCTATACAGTCATTCATTCATACCATTTCAATTGCCTGTACATGCTACAAGAGTCTCAGGTTTAAGGACCCAAAGTCCTCTGGTTCTCCATTTCTTTAGCCATCTGAAAAGCCAGTCTGGGAAAGAAAAGAAAGGAAAGGAAACAGACAGAGAGAGAGAGAGAGAGAGGGGGGAGAAGCAGCGTGAGCTGAAGGGCTCAGTCCTCAGGAATGCATCTGGCTTAGGGCTGCTGTGCAGAGGCAGCAGTGTGGTTGCTGGCGCTCGACCCCTCCAACAGGGGCCCCCGGGAGGTCATGGGGGAGTAGGGCTGGGGGGGGGATGCAAACCAACATTAGAGGGGAGACTCTGAGACCTGAGGTCCCTCATCCCCGAGGCGGGGCAGATATGGCTGTTCCCTCATCCCGAGGCAGGGCAGATATGGCTGTTCCCTCATCCCCGAGAAAGGGCAGATAGGGCTGTTCCCTCATCCCCGAGGCGGGGCAGATATGGCTGTTCCCTCATCCCCGAGGCAGGGCAGGTAGGGATGTTCCCTCATCCCCGAGGCGGGGCAGATAGGGCTGTGGGACCAAGTTGGCTCCCGATGCCCCAGGGGCCTGCTGAAGCCATCTACGCTCGAGAGAACTGATCTCAGTTCCCTGGGGCCACGGCAGTGCAACAGACATGCTGAGAGAGTCCTCCCATATTTAAAAATACCTAAAGCAACCTCTGCCCTTTGGTCAGTACAGTGGAGATGAGAGGTTGTCGTAGTAACGAGTCATGCTGAGAAGTGGTCAAGGCTGGTGGTTTACATGCAAGCAGCTGAAGGAGAAGGCAGCAGGTGAAAGAGTGGTCATTTGTGTTTCGAATCAAGAATTACAACAAGACAGTCACAGTAGCAGGAAGACCAGCCGATGAAGATGAAGAGTAGAGTCTAAATGAAGATTGCAGTCGAAAGGGAACATCGGTGACCCACAGAGACATTTCAAACATCATCTTGGCAAGTATCAACTCAACTTCAAATGAAGTTTGCGGTCAGTCTTTACCTTCGGCCTCTAATTAAAACATCTAACTGTGAGCAGGTGAGATCTTAGAGAGGCTAAACTGAAAGAACAAGTGGGAAGGTTTCTCCCTTCCCCAGTAAAAATAACCTGCAGCAGAAGTATAGCAGAACCAGCTGGCGAGGTCCCTGCTGGCCGGACACTGAGTGCGGAGTGCTAAGGGTGTATGTGTGTGTGTGTGTGTGTGTGTGTGTGTGTGCGTGTGCGGCCGACTACTTCAGAAGGCAGTGTTTACTCACAGCAGACACAGGGCGTAGGCTCCCGGCACGGACTCGCTGTCCCGCACCAAGAAGCTGCCGTCGCGCCCGGCCCGAGCCAGCAGGTCCTCCGCCAGCACGCGGCTGATGTCCCGGTGATACCACGCTGCTGTTGTCATGGCGACTCAACACCGGGATATGTTCCGCCACACACGCCCAGGTCTGTTTGGTCTCCCTCGAGGCACTGGTCCGACCGGTCGCAGTCCGGCAGAGTAATCCAAGAGTGTGACGGAAAGATCAAGAACGCACGCGTCACACACGGTCCGTCCACACACACCTCTCTCATGGTCTCACTGCCCACTGCACGCGGACACCTGTATGCCTTTCGTGTGCGAGCACGTGTTAGAGAGAGAACAGTTTCCTCATCACAACTTCATCAAAGCAGAAGACAGAAGAGTTTAAAAAAAAAAAAGCCTTGCTGAAACTCGCTGCAGGCATTCTCAGGTCCTGCAGGGCTAACTGTAGAAAGTGTCCTCCCGCCTACACACATGTATTTGCATGGGCACCGGAGGCATCCAGCAGGGGTCGGGTCTGGAGGAAGGAAGGAAGGAAGCTCTTCTGGGATCCGGGGCCCACGCGGAGACCAGCAGGTGTGGCCCACGGGCAGCTCATGGTGAAGGGAGGCCAAAACAGCACCCCTAAGGACAGTCACAAGCACCCCTAATGACCGTCACAGTGCCTTGAGCCACACACACACACACACACACACACACAGACAGACAAAAGCACTTATTGTCCCCAGGCGGCGCCGCCCCCCACCCCCCAAGGGAGCATGCAAAGTGATGTCGAGAAAAAAGGAACTGAGCACGTCGAGCGAGACCAGAAGCACCTCCGGTTGTAGACTCCAGTGGCACGAAGCAGAGCGGTGGAGCCGGGAACAAAAACCACAGAATTCAAATGTTTTTCCAGCCACTTGGCCTTCAGCGCTGAAAGGGAACACCCGCCTCCCCCCCCCACACACACACACACATCCAAACTGCCCCTCTCTGGGTTCAACTGATGACTGCTGTTCACGGCAAAGCCACTCTCGGATGGTGATGGTGGGGGTTTTTTCGAGGTGCGATGCGGTTCGGAGACAGCCTCGTCCCCTTCAGCGTGACATCCCTCCCGTCGTCAGAGTGTCGTCATGGTGAGGCATGGCTACCTCTGTTGACTGGCCTTGAAAAGCTACGGGAAAAACAGAGGAAGTGACTCGTCGCTCCAGATGTTCGAGACAGAGACCGAGAGAGAAAGAGAGGGTGTGTGAGAGAGAGAGAGAGAGAGAGACAGAGAGAGAGGGGGGGGGGGGGGGGGGGGGGGCGGGAAATGACGAGTGAGTGTGTGTTAAAGAAATACAGAGAAAGAGAGAGAGAGGGAGACAGAGGGAGAGAGGCAAAGAGAGTGAGCAAGTGGGAGGGGTAGAAAACAAGGCGAGCCGGCGGACGAAATTCCTCTTGGTGACTTCACTGCTTCATCAGGGCCGTCAGTGGGGCCCCAGTGCTCCCTCTCCTCCAGCCAGTCTGCCTGACTTTCACAAACACTGAAGATTCGCTCGCAGACACAAACACTATTGCAAGTGCAGATGGAACATTCCTTCTCTCCTACTCTCTCTCTCTCTTTCCTTTCCCACTTACTTGCCAGTGGTTTTCTCTTGTGCTTGCTTGGCTCTTTTTGCTCTCGCCTCACTGGTTGGCCTCTCTCACACACACACACACACACACACACTCTCTCTGAAAAGTGAGTGGAGCGACCTCCTCCATATGGATATGATCATGCCCCCCACTTTTTACGTCTCTGTTTTGTCCTCCCATACACCCCGCCTCCTCCTCCTACTTCTTCTTCCCTTCCCTTCTTTTCTCTCTTCAGAAAGTTCTGTTGCTCTGCGGCTTGCCTGGCTTTGACTTAGCCATGTTGCCTCACACGACTCAGCACACACACACACACACACACCCACACACCCACACACACACACAGACGTAAATACACTAGACCCTCAACCTCTGACATTTCACTCATTGTGTGGCTGCTAGCCGCCCCCCTCAGTTGCTGTTTCCATTCCTGTCTCTTTATAGGACTCTGAAGCCTCCTTGCCCGCCGCCCTGTTGTTTTTCTGCCTCTGTAATGGTAACACATCAGAGAGGGCGACATGAGGGAACCCATCGGACCAGATCCCCTGCGCAACAGACAGCGCTGCTGGTCTCTTTCTGTGACTCTCTAGCGCCCCTCCCTGGCCAAATCTGGAAAGGGGTGACAGATGGAAATTTCAGTGACACCAGAGACGTGAGATTTGACCGAGTTTTAAACAAAGGATATGGAGGACAGTCAAAATACCTCTGGGGTTTAATTATGAGGCTTGATGGCTTCACTGGCCTTGTGTGGCCATGTTTACTTAGCACTACCTTCATTAATGGTCACTGCTGTTTAATCTAATAAGACAGCCATCCGCAGATATATCTGGACTTCAGTCTGTCATTGCTTCTCAATGTAAACCCTTAACAGCACCACATGTTGTTGTATTGCACAATGTTCTCATGCAGAGTGTACAATGCTTATAAAGTATTTTATGTTATCATTTATAATTTATACATATATTACCAGTATTAACAAGTAAAAGGAAAAATAAATAAAAAACTATACCACTATATTTAACATAAGTGGAGTGGCAAATCTGATAATGCTTAAAACCATATGCCTCGTTGGTTTATCTTTTGATTTTGATCAAATCACAGCGTCCCAATATGGCCTTTTAATCAGTCACCAGTTTCACAAATGTAAACACACACCTCAACCGTTCAGGTCATCTACAGTTTCTACAGGTTCTGCTCAAACAGTCTAGTTCTTTCCACTGTACTAGATGGTCATTTGTCTGTCTGATGTAACAAAGTAACAAAAACACATCATTGTGTCCATTTGTTCATTACGTCATCAAAGCAGTCATTTCAATCAGGTTCCCAATAAGCTTCTGTCCAAACAGTCCAAGGCTAACTGTATCATTAGCATCAAGTCCTGGTAACATTGCAGCACTTGAGCTAACAAAAGGCACCTCATGATCAGTCGATGAAAACTGGATCTGAGTAGAATCATCTCAACTTGCATGGTTCTCAGGCCCCTCTGAACGAGCCTACTTAAGAGGATTAATGACAATAAATATTTACCTCTCTCCTGTCGGGAGAGAGGCCCTGTAGGTCTGAGGTGAGGTAATGAAAGCATGTGATGTGTGGCAAAGAAGGCATGAAATAGCTGACTAAGCCCTCTCAAAGATAGACTCACCTTATGTAATACACTCTGGACTAATACATTGTTAGAGTAACACATAAGAATAGCAGACATACAGACAGAGACACACACAGACACACAGACACAGACACAGACACACACACACAGCCCATAATTTCAAAGATACATTTCATCTATTAGAATTTACATTGTTTTAGATTGGATTGAAGATCAGCTGGAGAGAACTGGGGACTGTGGATGCAAACTGCAGTGGATCAGAATCAGAATTAGGTTTTATTCAGGATCAGGATTCATTGTTAGAGCCACTTCTGATATCCTCCCAACTCCGCAGAACCTCACGTTAGTGGGAGGGTGAAGTCGTAAGCTGCAAGTGATGCACAGGTGTTGGCTCATTAAAACATACTGGGCTATATTTACGAAGGGTGTTTAACCTAAGGCTTAGACGTTGATCAGGAAAAAGCAGGCTAAACATAGTTTGTATGTGCACAACTAAACGACGGTGATTAGTGTCATTTCTTAATCACGTATAACTTTGCAAATCACACAATGAGTTCAAAATCAATCACCTGCTGCATCGGCAATCATTCTATTGGCTGAGCCACACTTGTGTATGTAGGCTAGGCGGCTGTTGAGATGTCACCAACATGCCCGAAAAGAAACGGAGTGCAAATTTCACTTTAGAAATTTTATAATTTCATTATTTATAAATGTTATAATAAAGGTTCAGAAGACAGAACATTTTTGGGGGGGAAATTCTACATTGCGTTTTTTGTTGTTGTACATTTTTGTCATCAAACTGCTCCTATCAATGAGACCTGTGTGACATGTGTTGTATTCTGAGTTGTATTCAGCACCTTGTTTACTTTGTTGAGTTAACGACTCACTTTGAGGATGCGATTAAGGCAACCTTTGAAATTTAACGGAAGATGCTGAAGAGTGAACGAGGAAGGCAAGCACACACAAGACCAGTGGAGATAGGAGATTGGTCACTCTTTGGGATTTTTCAACCTGGGCTCTATTTTTAGAAATATTTGGGTGAAAATACTTCCGAGGGACAAAAACAATCAAAACCAGTCCAGTATTGAGTTAGAACTCTAAAACCGGCAACCGCAAAAAAACGGCTATAAAATGGAATCCTATGGAGCAAGCACAAAGTAAGTAAGTAAGTCAAAGTAGCCGCTTGTTTTAGCCACTGACAGGCTCATACATGTTATCATAAGGGTCTGACAACTTGAAAAGGATCCCTACAGAGATACACCTGCATCTGTTTACCTCAATAGCTGTAAAGAAACTAGAAAATGTATAGTCAGTGATTTACTCTTCTCTTCTTCCAGTCTCTGACGTAGCATCCAATTCAGTGCCTGAGGTCGACTGGCCTACCATGTGGTGCTGGAGTGGGCACTCAAAGAAGAGTGCCTCCCTTCGATAATCAACTACAGGCACTGACTGGGGCATAGTTTGGCAGATCTTGTAGATGTTGGCATACCTGCATTAACAGAGCATGGGTATAGCTGACGAAATGTGTCCTAACCCATCGAGAGTATGGAGGGGGGTGGATCTAGGACGGCAAACACCACTGTTGAGCCTTTCCGTCGTCGTTCCGAGTTGTTGGCATGATTCAATGAAACACTAACAAAGGAAGGTGCCTACTTGATAACCCTAGTGAAACACTTACGGATGCATCTTTGTTGTTGTTGTTGTTGTTGTTAAGTAGCAGTATGATGGTTGTAGTGGAACCTGTTGTGTTATAATACCCATGCTCGTCACTCAAGTTGTTGGATGTGGGTACTTGCATGTGTCAGTGACAGGTTTGGCCGCTGTGGGAAGTCCGCAACGTACAATACAAAGAATTTAACAATTTGTGCTATGTATATGTATTGTTGTTGTTGTCGTTCGCCTTCTCACTCCATAGTGGAGCATAGGCCGGCCATCGATAACGAGTTTCCACCAGATTTGGTATCCACTTGCTCTCGATGTTTCAGTAATCCGGTAAATCCTGAGCGAGGGATTGGGCCACCCAGCAACTTCATCCTGCATTGAGATGTAGATTCCTGGAAGTTCCTATTAATAATCTCAGATCAGACGCCTGCTATCAGAATGAGATATAAATAGCAGCATAAATCTTGCTGTGAACTTCTGAGTTTTTGTAAGCCATGATACTGGTGCAAGGTGTCAGTATCCTGTGTGGGTGAATGTTGGTTGATCAGGGAGTTTACTGATTGGTTGGCTGCACTTACTGCTACAAAAGGGTTTCCCTTAATCCTCAATTCTTTGACCATCAACTCCAAACTGGCAACCCTCTCCTGAGTAACAGTGTTGTTACTGACCGACTAGCAGTGCACTAACTGATGTTATATTGATGCGTGTGGGTGCTTGGATGAAGATTCACACTTTGCTCCTGAGATGTGAAGACACATTATTTTAAGTTATTTGGCCATAGATTGACATGACACCACAGGATGAAACGGCAGGTTTCACCACAGGTTTACGAGGCAGTTGCTTGCAGCCACGGAAAGGCAATATATGACCTGACAGAAAGGACATTTGCAACCTGAAAAAAGGTCAGATGGTTGCTCTATGCAGTTCAGCCACATGCCATGATTACTTCAAAGTCTACTCCAGAATTGTCATGTTTAAATGTTCATGAAATGACAGACAAGGATGATCTGTCACTTTAAAAAACCGAATTATTCTAACTTGGTAACACTTATTTTTCACAGTATATGTGATGATTCGCAATGAGATTTTGAGACCAGTGTTTTCATACAATTAAATATTTATTACGACATTGTGACATACATGAAGTATTCATACCAGAGATAGACAAACTATCATATTTCATTTACTTTCTGTCTCAAATGTAGCTATTAACATTAGATTAGTGCAGGGACTAAATATAGCTATGTACATGTTTGACGAAATACCTCCCACCATAGAGACACAACACCTATTTTAGGATTACAGGCTGTACTCTCCAGAGGCAGGGGTGGTTCTCGGACAGCAGCTGGGTTACATGGCGCATTTGTGTCCACTCTGCCACCCAATCCCCTTCAACTCCCTGAAAAGCTCCACGCACATAGTCATACAATTTTATAGAACCACAAAAGAAACTGAAGGACTCGAATATCTAAAAGACACATACATGATAGGTCTTCAGACCACTGGCACAGTCACTGACAACAGCAGGGAGGGTAATGTTCCCACGGCCATCTTTGCCGTATTGACATGCAGTAGGTATGTGGCCAGGCTGCAAACGGACACGCAGGTCACTCCCATAACAGAGTACTGAGATAGACAGGCAGGAGACGGAGACCTTGTGCTCTCAGTTCAAGGAATCAAAGCTCCCCTGCTTTAAACACCCAAGTCGTTCACACTTCACTATAATCAACATTTAATCCATTTCAAGTCACACACACAGTGCTTATTTTTAACACATTGTAGCCTGAAAAAAAGACGACGAGCAACAGACTAATAGGATTATGAGGGGAAAAGGGAGGACTATAATGGTCTGTGTAAGCTGAGGGGGAGGGCAGACAGGTCGCCTTATAAAGTCTGGCGGAGAGGAGGTGGCCATGGCAGTCTCCACATCATAGAGGGATTTACAGCCGGGGGGTGAGGGTGAGACACGGGACAAACACACACGCTAGAGAGGTAAGGGCAAGTCCTATTTGAGTGGAGGTCTGTACAAGCATGGCCAGGCCCCTGAACTGCAGCCAAGCCTGATTGAAAAGAGCAGAGGGGCATAGACATAAACAACAGCAGTGTGGCTGGAGCTCTGGGCAGACGTTCATAAAAGTTAGAAGGAGTGTTTACCACTAGATCTGTCTGGCTAAAGATGGTAATCTCATAGTGCGTGTCTGTCAATTACTCTGATTTAGTTAAGTCATAAAGCACTTACCTCTGATTCAACAGTATCTTTAAGTAATAAACAGGCCAGATCAATATCCTCAGTTGGAGTTAAGTTGCTTCAAAGCAACAATGTGCAGGTTTTTAGATGTAAATTATAGCCTACTGTTTAGATGGTAGGCTATAAGGTAGTGTGATGGATAGATAAACACACCCGTCGTTCCCATTAGCCACCTAAGCTACTCACTATGTAGTCGGACACTCAGTGAAAACGTAACAACATGATGCAGGCAAAAGGCAACTGTGCTATTTTTGGTGTTTGCAAGGCAGGTCTGTCGAAGTTTAGCTGGTTAGCTTCTTAGTTTAAAGACAAAAACACCATAGTGCCTGAATAAATCAACAGCAGTGTTAGGAATATTTGTATATGTACAGTGTACATATAGTATGAAGTAGCATATAGTATGACTACTACTGAACTGGTACACCTCCTATAGTCCCTCTCAAAGTGCCTCTGGGGTTTTCAGAGAAAGTTGTCATTCAGACAGACCCAGTTCATTTACTTATGCATGCCATGTCAAGCTCCGCACCATGGGCGACCGGGCCTTTTGCTCGGCAGCGCCACGCTTACGGAACAGCCTCTCTGACCACCTAAGGGCAACGCAGATGCTGGAGTCCTTTAAAGCTTGACTAAAAAAAAAAATTATTCAGGAAGGCATTTCTGGCCTTGTGTTGAATCACTACCACTAAGTTTTCTATTATGCTTATGTTAACTCATTTTTATTTTATTGTTAGTTTCTAATATGTTGGCACTCTGAGATTCTTCTGAATGAAGAGTGCGTTACAAATAAAATGAATTATTATTATTATGTCCTGACAAGTGGCTTTGTTTTGTCTGACAACAGTCCTAAACAAGAGTTCCATCATGACCTCATAAGGGCTAGTCTGCTCTGAGGCTCTCATCGGAGATTAAACTGCACTTCATCGTAATGTTAATCTCTTCTCGCTACCTGAATCCCGCTGGATTACATGCAACACTTCATCAATCAGTGTTATATCTTGGTAGTAACACCCTTACCTAATAAGACTCTACAACTAATCCTCCAAGGTATTTCTGTTTGATTTATAGCCTATGTTTTCACATTGCAGATACCTCCTGCCAGTCTAACTCAATGGCCAAGTAAGTGTCTCCTCATGTTGATTCTATTGCTAACTCCAGACAGGTTAACTACAGTCTCCACAGATTAAGTAATAAGGAGGTCCCATTCAAGTTTGTGTAAATGACGCCACCACAACAACCTCTGTAGTAGGGAATCCTGATAGGACACATGACAGCTAGTGCAAAGGTTGTTTTCTTAATAGTCCTAAAGAACTGTCAGATTATATTTAAAATTAGTACCAAAAGAATGGTACTTGGGACTTTGTTTCTTTGTCTGTATTCTCAATGTGCACTACACACTTAAGATGGCCTTTTTCCAACGATGCAGTTTGTCTAACAATCCTCCTAGTGCAGGAATATGGACAATCAATGGTTAAAGTTAGGCCGTTTATAGTATACTTTATTCAGTTAGACATTCTAGTCAAATGGATCCCTCAAAAAACACTTCTGAAATATATGGTAGAATTTTCCTTCATAGCAGATCATTCTCTGAAATTGTAACTAGTGGACTCCAGCAGCAAGGATAATCCAGAGGACATCACGATCAATTTAGTAAGTCAGGATATGCACCACCACAGGAGGGGAACTGGACAGTTCACCTGGCAAAATTCAGGATGGATGGAATGTGAGCAAAGAATGACAGCATTTCAGATAAATAAATGCATTTCAATTTGAGGTCTCGCTTTTTCCCTGCAGGGTCTATAAGAAAAGCAGTCGCAATGGCTTGGTGAGGGGCAACACATTTCTTTATCACAAGACCAGGAGAATAGTAGCATTTACACTGCCAAACTACTGTCAAATGAGCTCCATAGTCTATTAAGTTTTGTGCTTTTGTAGATTGCTCTTTACCTAGGAAAGAGAGACTTTGTGGACCATGTGGACAATGTCGATGTTGTTGGTAAGTCTACTGAAAATGTGAATCAAATTTGTGAGACTTCAAAACAATATATAAAACAATCATTTATAGGTACATCAAAACAAAACATGTTTTGTTTGATTCCTGCCCATGATAGATGGTGTGATCAAAATAGATCCATCAGATCTTGCTGGAAGAAGCGGTAAGCTTTATTCTCATTTCCAAAGCATTACCTGTTCCTCTTTGGGTTGCAAACATACTCCTTTTCTCACTCTATCAATTCCTCTCCTCAGTGTGGGTCTCCCTCACCTGTGCATTTCGATATGGCCGTGAGGATTTGGATGTGATTGGTTTATCATTCCGAAAAGACATCTGGTTTAAGCACCTTCAGGTGTACCCTCCAACCAGTGAACCCAAGCCAGACAACACACACGTGCAAAATGCCCTCTTGAGGAAGACCGGAGACGATGGACACCCTTTCATTTTCGTTGTGAGTCACCACTGCACAAACCTAGATCTCACAGGAACTGCGCATTCACATTCCAACAGCATGTTTGCAAACATTGCGGTTAAAAGCCATGTGTTTTGTCTAATAGCTTCCCACAAATCTGCCTTGCTCTGTCACCCTTCAACCTGGACCAGGTGATGCTGGCAAGGTAGGCGTCATTTTCCACCTCGTGTTTTTCTTACTCCATCCATGACATCCTATCCTATATCTAATCTCACCTCCTGTCTCTGCAGGCCTGTGGTGTTGATTTTGAAGTTAAGGCCTACATCGCCATTGAAGCAGATAATCCAGATGAACAAATTGATAAGAAGTAAGGACGGATTTATCAATTATCAACACGAAACAGAAAAAAAAAACAGAAAAGGTTTTAGATCGATCATAATAATAACCTTATCCTATTGGTTTGTAGGGACACAGCCCGTTTGGTTATCCGAAAGATACAGTTTGCTCCAGACAAACTAGGTGCTGGTCCCAAAGCTAACATCAATAAACAGTTCATAATGTCTGAAAAACCAATTCAGCTTGAGGCTTCTACTGAAAAAGAGGTATATAGTTAATTGGTTGACCACAACCATACCACACTATATTAACACTAAGAACAATTTAAACCTATGCCTGTTTCAAAGTAACGTTCATTTCAGACAAAAAGCTGAGGTGATTTCCTAATGACTAATTTGTTCTGTTCATCAATCAGCTTTATTACCATGGAGATCCCATTCCAATTTCTGTAAAAATAAACAATGAAAGCAATAAGGTGGTGAAGAAAGTCAAAATCTCAAGTAAGTGTAGAATCACATGATTAAGTAGAGACTACATGAATGATCATGAATCATGAATGAGACTACATGAGCCTTAACAACAATTCATTTCAGAAGCTTCACATCTTTCAGTTCAGTATACTTATTCTTATATGGCATGGCGTTTCCTCATATCTAGTTGAACAGACGACAGATGTGGTCCTGTACTCTGCTGACAAATACACTAAAGTTGTTCTATGCGAGGAATTTGGGTGAGTTCATGATCTTGTAAAACTGACATAAGCACAACATAATTAATCCCTTGAACTCTTCTTATGTCTAAGACTATGCATTATAGTTTTACATGAAGTATGTACATTTCCCTACCAGAGACCAAGTTGATCCCGCATCCACTCTTGAGAAGGAATACAGAGTGACTCCTCTGCTGGCCAATAATATAGAGAAGCGTGGTTTGGCACTAGATGGCAAACTGAAGGATGAAGACACAAACCTGGCATCATCTACAATGTAAGTGCACTCTACAGTTAAGAGATGAAGATACAATTGTTCAGTAGTCATACATCAAAATCTGAATGTTTCCTATATGATAAAAAAAAGGCACCAAAACGAGTTAATTCCAATCCTGACAACAAAAACTATATTGCTCTTTTCTTTTCTTGCACTGTGCAGTATCCGAGCTGGCATGGATAAGGAAATCTTGGGAATTCTGGTGTCCTACACTATCAAAGCAACAGCCGTGGTATCCGGTGGTGGAATCCTAGGAAGCCTAACATCTAGGTACATTTAATTATTCATGGTATATAACATCTTAAATGTTGGCATTGACACCTTACGCAGGTAAAAAGGCAAAACGTTTTCTTCTTTCTCCTGATAGTGATGTGACTGTGGAGATTCCTTTGGTCCTGATGTACCCAAAGCCAGCAGGTGAGCAGGTGTTTAATGGAACATGGACTGATTGAGCCACACAACCTTTGACTTGATGCTATAACCCATAATAATTCACATTTCACTAAATACAGTGAGGGTATTGATGGGATACACTTCTGGTGGCAAATCAAGTCACAGAATATAATTTTTTTTTGTTTTTTGTTTTATTTCTTTAAGGTAAGGAGATCATTTAAACACTATTGTCATCAGATTTATTTTATGTCTAACAAAAGTAGGGTTATTTTAAGGTGCAGTCCGTGATTCTAATCCAACAACTGTAAATTGTGAACAAAGAAAAGTGACAGTTTTCCACCCATTTTTGTGGGTTTTTAGAAAGTCAAAGCACAGCGAAATGCAGCACATCGAAGTGTTTACTGCGTGATGGTCAATTGAAAAGTGACTACAATAGGCCAACATCAGGATGACACAATCTAATGCAATCAGTTTAATTTCTGATGCAATCACCGTGTTCACAAGAAAAAAGTACAATTTCTCAAGTGTGGTCTCAGACTTTTGTCAATGACTGTAATTACACTTGAGGTCGGACCAGCAAAATGGACCAAGTGTGAACACAGCTTTAAATACCAAATCAGGGTTCATCTGTTTCAAACAACCAGTAGATCTGGCACATTGGTTTTAAACACCAAATGAACTAGTGGTGTCTAAAAGAGTTCAGGAACATTACATTTTTGTACACTTTGTGTTAAACATAGCATTTGTGGATTACACTAGGCTAGTATTTTTCCACCTACACACAATAAACCAGGTAAAAATTTGGTTTTATAATTTGAATTGTGAATGTATTGACATTAACAGCTAATATACAGTATACCCTAACATCATCAAGATGTGAGGAAGTGAATATGTTCTTTAGGCCTATCGACATTGCTATGAATTACTTGAATTAACTGATCAATAACAATGCAATTACTAACCAAATATGAGTATTATTGATCACATAATTGTGGTAGTACAAAAAGATGGAAATGATCTTCTCTCACACTCACATTCTCTTTCTTCCCTGCTTTTCAATGTTATCATGACACAGATGTGTAAGTACAAACTAACCACTCACATTTTATTGTTACTTTCCCCAGCAGTCACCATGGTCTGAGGCATATACAAGAAATAATATATATAAGGAGCAATCTAAAATATGTTTCTGTCCAGCTGACCTCGTAAAAAATATGAATATGAGAGCGGGAAGGGGCTAAGCAATTAAATAATTGCAAATGTTTACAAATAGACACATTTGTTCCTGTGATGTTCATAACACACAAGTCTCTGCTCCTCTCGCATGTGTTTAAGCATTTCATGAACTGCAAGAATCAGGAATAAATACCTGGTGAGGAGGTGAGGAGAATCTCATGACCCTCAGCGGACCTGTTCACTTCTTCATGGGCCATACTACATAGTACACATATCTTTGAAAGTGTAAAAAGCAAAATGAGTTACCGGTATACAGACCATAATTGTAAACTAGATTTCATAATGCCATTTCAAGTGTTGATCTCCATACATTCTGTACATAGCGGGATTAAATGTGAATGTTTCACTTTCTTTATGTATTAGACTTCAGATATCTTCAAATAGTAAAAGTGAAACAGATATGAGAAGTTTTAACCTTGTTTATGTGAAAGACACAAATCACTGCAGTTTAAGCTTTTGAAGAAGTGTGCAGTTGTCCTTTCAGATGCCTGACAGGTGTGTGGTTGGGTCAAATTTTGGCTTTCTAAGCTTACTGTACAGATGCTATGGTGCAAAACTCTTCTCGCACTGATTGCATCTGTATACTTGTGAAACTTACCTAGGCACTAAACAACCGCTAAATGAGAACATTAAAACAAAATTATCAGAGTGCCCAAGTTGAAATAGATTGGTTTCTCAAGTTGTAGTTTGATTTAGGCAAGATGAAAGCCATTATCTTGACAAGTGACAAGCAAGCTTAGTTGCAACGATGGTAATGTGGACTAACAGACGATTACTTTATTTGTGTCTACTGCATGGACCCTAGATCTGACATCATACTGGAATAGCTTCCCACTGCAGAACAGACTGGAAGATCACCAAAGTGGAGAAACAGACCCCCGCAGAAACACAGAGACAGACTTTCCTCGCATTAAATCTCGGCATAAACAAAGTACCTGCAGCACATCATAATTCCCTTTATTGTCTTTTTCAACGAGACGTTTTACCAATCTAGAACCTGAACTGAGAACACATTGGGTGACACTCTCACAATTTCCAGCTATCCAATGTAAAATTAAATGTTTACTTTTCGTGATGATTTTGCCTTCCAAAATGTTGAGTGTTAAAAATAAGTGATTATTAAAGTGTTTTTGTCTTGAAATGTTCACATAAAAATGTGTGTATGCTATGCTACATTGCCTTCCATAGGCTCAATAAAGAATTTCAACCTTCACCAGCAGGGTTGGTTACAGTGAGTCTGTTGTGCTCTACTGTACTATGGGAAAAGTAGTATTCTATTGTTATTGTGACCTTTGCAGTCAAGGAAACTAAAGAGGGAAGGTCAGTTCAAAGATGATAAGAGAAAATGTTAATGTGACACAGCGTATCACTTCTGCATTGCATTTACGTTATGTTCATAGACACATATTCAAAAGTGCATTAAATGATCTAACTAAACAGCTACTTGGTCTAATAAGTCTAAACCTGAAAGTGCAGTCAATTGTGTAAAGTGTGTATAATGGGGTCAAAGTTGAACAACTTTTCCCCTTAAAAATAGTGTTAACATTACACTTGAATAATATGTAGGCTTATCTTAAAAATGTAGCAGGATGACACATGATAGATTCTCAATCAGGAGCTGATTTGTCTGCATCCTCCAACCCAGCAACAGTGAAGTGGCAAGGACATACAGTGCCCTCCGCAATTATTGGCACCCCTAGTGAATATGAGCAAAACAGGCTATAAAAAAATATGTCTTTGCTGTTTATCCTCTTGGTCTTTCACTCAAAATATTCACAAAAATCTTACCTTTTCATTGAAGTAAAACTATTGAAAGGAAAAAAAACTGTTGACATTAAATAAATATTTTTCCCCAAAACATGTGTGCCACAATTATTGGCACCCCTTAATTTAATGTTTTGTGCAGCCTCCCTTTGCCAGGATAACAGCTCGGAGTCTTCTCCTATAATGCGTGATGAGGTTGGTGAACACATGGCACAGGATCTGAGACCATTCCTACATGCAGTATCTCTCCAGATCCTTCAGATTCTGAGGTCAACGTTTGTAGACTCGGCTTCAGCTCATCCCACAGATTTTCTATGGGGTTTAGGTCGGGGGACTGTGATGGCCATGGCAAAACCTTTATTCTGCGGTCGGTGAACCATTTTTGTGTTGATTTTGAGGTGTGCTTCGGATCATTGACCTGCTGGAAGGTCCAACCACAGCCCATTTTAAGCTTACTGGAGGGGGCTGTTAGGTTTTCATTTAATATCTGCTGGTATTTGATGGAGTCCATGATACCATGTACCCTAACAAGATGTCCAGGGCCTTTGGAAGAAAAACAGCCCCACAACATCAAAGATCCGCCACCATACTTCACATTGGGTATGGGGGTCTTTTCTGTATGGCTATGTTTCTGTCTACGCCAAAACCACCTTTGATGTTTGTTGCCAAAAAGCTTTATTTTGGTCTCATCTGACCATATAACTCGGCCCCATTGAAAGTCTGACTTACATTTGGCAAACTGTAGGCGCTTTAGTTTGTAGTTGATTGACAGCAGAGGCTTTTTTCTGGCAACCCTCCAAAACAACTTGTGGTGATGTAGGTGGCGTCTGATGGTAGTTTTGGAGACTTTCTGACCCCAAGACTCAACTCACCTCTACAATTCTCCAGCTGTGATCCTTGGAGATTCTTTTTCCAGTCGAACCATCCTCCTCACGGTGCGTGGGGTCAATGTACACATACGTCCGCTTCCAGGCTGATTCTTAACATCTCCTGTCGCTTTAAACTTCTTAATTATTTCCATGATAGTGGAAATGGGTATTTTCAACTCTTTAGAGATTTTCTTGTGTCCATTTCTTGATTTGTGCAGCTCCACAACTTTCTGTCGCACGTCGTCACTGTGTTCTTGGGTCTTTCCCATAGTGATGAATGACTAATGGAATTTGGCCTGTGTCACCTCATATTTGTACGCCAGTGGAACAGGAAGTCATGGTTGACCTCTTAAGACTTCCTTATCAAACAGGTGAACTTAAAAATGTAAAAAATGACTGTAAATATACTTCAGTTAGATTTTAATTATAAGATTTGTCTAGGGGTGCCAATAATTGTGGCACACATGTTTTGGGGAAAAATATTTATTTAATGTCAACAGTTTTTTTTTCTTTCAATAATTTTACTTCAATGAAAAGGTAAGCTTTTTGTGAATATTCTGAGTGAAAGACCAAGAGGATAAACAGCAAAGACATTTTTTTATAGCCTGTTTTGCTCATATTCACTAAGGGTGCCAATAATTGCGGAGGGCACTGTATATGATCATGCTATAGGCAACACCAGTCATGGATGGAATATGTCAAGCCATGTCAGTTAAAGTTGGTAAAAAAAAAAGGAGAGAGAGAGAGAGAGTGTGAGTTTAAACTTTACTAGATTGTGTAGACTAGACTAGACTAGATAAAAACAAATGCATGCATATACAATAGAGGCCACATCTATAATTGGGAGCATTATAAAGTCACAAATCAGGGAATTTTTCTATGTAACATTTTTATACCATTTGGTAAGTTGAAAATCATAGCCCAGCATAAACTAAGAGTACTTTGTTTAATTAATTGCCTGTATTCAGCTACCCAAATTCTGGCACGTTTATTCTAACTGAATTATAGGCTACTATCGCTCTACCACGACATGGCTGCAAGTAGCTGGCTAAGTAGCAAGTTAGCCTAGCAACTGACTAACTGCATCCATTCAGCTGAAGTAAAGCAACACTGACTCAAGGGCACGTAAACAGTCGGAGCTACACCAGCAGGTAGGATGGGGTTTTTCGGGCCCCGTACTTGTTCGGTTCATATTCAGCGTCTTATTTGATGTATGACCAGGAAATGAAATTAAAACAATGTTGGTAACTCCACTTCACAGCACACTCTTTTAACCTTTTGTTGGGTACAAATTGGACTTAAATACGCTTTAGATAGCTATGTTATGACTGCGTCACCCGGTTAACTAGCTTGCTAACAGGCTAGCGCTCGTGAGCATTGTCAACAGCAGAGGTTCTGTTCGATTTTGACTGACTTTTCGGGTGTTTATATGGTCATGGTGTAGCGAAATGGTATGTATTCTATAGATATTTGGTTTTGTGTGTGTTGGAATAACTACTGTAGCAATTTCTGCAATGTGCTGATGGATGTAACACAAGCTCATATGCTAATGTGTGACAGTGGTTGTCTAGCTAGCTGGGCTAGCTCGCTATGGGCATGATTTTTTACCTGCTGTTTATGTTGAATTGTCGCGTGTTTCTAAGCGATATCACTCTAAATTAAAAGGTGTCCTGTGTAATTGTGTACATGATCATAGTAATGTAACATAATTGCATGGTCTTGTTGGTGATTTTTCCTTACAAACCTTACCTAGTATGAAGCAAGCTAAGCCCCTCCTCGTTTGGTCCATTTTTCATTACCCATGATTCAATCTTCCACGGTGGCCATGCTGCTGCAGGCCGCTGCGGTCTGGAGCTAAGCGGAACTCCGGCGTAAAACATAGTGTGAGGGGAAAGGACGCTATTTAGCTGCCATACCTAACACCTATGTTTGGGGATGATATTTGAAATTCGGTTGAACTATGTTATAACTTCGTATTCGTAACATTTCCCCATGAGGATAGGTGAAAATAACAGTGCTTACAGTGTATGTGGATTAGAAGTTTTATCATCTACGCTGTGTTTTCACAATGAACTGTACCAAAGCATTTTTCATTGGGTGTTTTAAGTGTGTCGTACACAACCTGAAGCATAGGTATGAACTTGAAATGTTTTGCACTGTTGTAACAGACTGAATGGCACTTGTGTCTACCATGATTATATTGAGTGCATTTTTTTTACTGTAACATTTATCTTGTCTCCCATATCTTCAGGTATGGCCCACAAGTGATGTAGAACGTGCTGGAGATGGCTGAAGGAATTCATGTTGGCGACATGCCCTCCTTCCAGCTGGTTCCAAGTTCTGAAGCAAAAAAGAGGCCAAATTCATCAGATGGAAGTAGGTGTAACTCTAGCTAAATTGTGGTTCCTCTAATTATTCTACTGCTGGTATAGCAGGTTCTGTTAAAAAAAAAAAATGTATTTACACCAAAATGAACAAACCAAGGTTATACATTCTTGTTTAAGTCTTGTAATGTTGTCTCAATCACAGGAGACGAGCCAATGAGGAAGATGCCGGCGTCAAAATATAACCCCAGGCCTAGATTTGAGCCTGTGCAATTTGTCAGTAGTGGCATTAGTGGGGGAACCACAGATGAGAAGGAGAATGAGAAAGATCGCAGGAGAGGGGAGATGAACAGTATGAGACAGAGAGAGCCTCCACACTCCACGTACAGCTCTGGTCGTTCATATCAACATACGACCTCCTCGGCATACGAACGGGCCTCGTCATACGCATCTGACTCTTGGGGGGATCGCAGAGGCAGAGACACGGCCTCCTCGGGCAGCACAGGTGGCCTTGGCTACAGCAGCAGAGGGTCTGGCTCAAACTTCATGACGAAAATTCAACAGGACTACACAGCTAGATATGACTCGCACAATTTCAGGCAGTCTGACTCCTCCTCCCAGTCCTATAGGCATGATGGATACGGCGGAGGCAACAGGTCCAGGCCCTGGGACTCGACGCGTCAGGAAACGGGCCGTCAGGGCCTGGGATTTGGGCACCAGGAGAGACCGTCATCCAGCAGAGCTTTCAGTCGGGTCTGTAGCACCCCCTCAATGGCAGCAGCCTCTTCACAGCCCACTCCAGTGGCAGCAGCCACTCTGGAGGAGAAGCAGAGATTGGTTACACGTGTGGCAGGCGCCATCGCCACCACAGCCAGAGACCCTACAGCTTTGAGCGGCTCTGATACACCAAACTACAATTTCATCCTGAGCCGGAGCATCCAGGCCTGCAAGACCAACCCTGAGTACATCTATGTCCATCTCAAAGACATCCCTCCAGATGACCTCCCTAAGAATAGAAAAGTGCCCACCGATGGGTATGCTTGCGAGCTGAGATGTCAGTCTGTTTACTTGGCAACAGGGTATTCTGGAAGCAAAAACGGTGCCCGGGACCGTGCCTCAGAACAGGCCGTTAAACTCTTCCTGCAGTCTGTGGAGGCCCGCGTGGTACAGCGCAAATACAAGCATGTTGCTGTAAATGACATTGTGGTGTGTCCACAGCATGTCCCAACTCCAGTGTTAGTCCCACCACTACGAAATCCAGAGGATAAGCCACCTCTGAGCTCCAAGGGTATTTATGAACCAGACAAAACCAAGCACTGGTCAGAGTTTGTAATTGTGGACAATGCTGTGGATGCGATCTGCATCCTGAATAACTCTGCAGCTTACAATCGAATGAAAATTGACTACAAGTTTGAGCCGGTCCCCAATAGCAACATCTTCATGTGCAGTGTCTACTTGCAGGATGAACTTGTTGCACAGGCAAGGGGAACCAAGAAGACCTCTAAGCATTCAGCTGCTGAAGAAGCCCTGAGGAAGCTAAGGGCGAATCAAGCTGCCAAGCAGCAGCAACAGGAGCAGCAGCAACAGCAGCACGAATTACAACAGCAACTACAACATCAGCAGCAGCAGTTTACCCAGGGCATCTATCATGCAGAGGGTGGACGCTTCACCGCACCTGGGAGCAGGAAGAAACAGCTCAGTGAGTTGGTGATCCTGGAAAATTCTGACAATGCTATATGTATTATCAATGATACTGCCCAATTCAACAAAGTGTCCGCTGACTATAAGTTCACAGTCCTGCCTGACCATCGCTGGAGATGCGAAGTGTACTTAGAGGGTCAGTATGTGGCAGCCGGTGTTGGGCTTAAGAAGACTGTGAAACATGTTGCAGCAGAGGAGGCCCTGGCTACTCTACGGCAGACCCAGGCTGTGGTCAAGTCCAACCTTAGGAAGGAAGGCTACGGAGATGCTCTGTCCCGTACCCAGATCTGGGCTCGATCTGGAGAAGAGTCTTTGCACAAGGAGATCAAAGAGGACAATATTGGCAACCAGCTGTTGCGGAAGATGGGCTGGACCGGAGGCGGACTGGGCCGCGAAGGGGAGGGCATCGCTGAGCCTATCCGGGTGAAGGAGCAGTTCACCAGGGAAGGGCTGGGTATGGATATGAACCGGCCTGGGAGCCAGCTCACCAAACGAAACATTGAGGAAATCATTCGCAATTATGCTGTCTCGGACCGCAACGATGACCTGCGCTTCTCAACCGAGCTCAATAATGATGAACGCAAGCAGATCCACCAGGTGTCCCAGAAGTATGGGTTGCGTAGCAAGTCGTACGGACAAGGCAAGCAGCGCTTCCTAATTGTCAGTCGCAAGGTGCATAAAGACCAGTTGATTGGTCAGCTCCTGCAGGAAGGGCAGGTGGGTAGATACGAGCTGGTGAAACCTCAGGCATCGCACTGATTGGACAGGAGGAACCCGAAGTAATCTAAAGATAATTTTCAGTCTGGGGGGTGTCTTGTGAAATATACTGAAATTCTATTTGATTTCTCAGAAAGATTTGCTGTAAAAGGAACTGTAAAATGTATTTTTCAAACTCCTCTGTATCAGGAAAGTCCTCTGTTGCTTCTTCATTCCTGGACAGACAAATAGATAACTCATGTTGATACCGAACACAAGTAGATACTTTGTTTTGTGTTGTGCATTTTGTCTGTGTGTGCTTATTACCATGTCATTCCACTTAATCTTGTCTGCTGTAGCTCTCACTTTGGCGCTTTGGGGCAAGCCCCAAAATAATTTGTGCACAAGCTGTATACACAAAGTAGCCAACACACAAAGGTTTAGATCATATCTTGTGTCCTAGGAGTTTAGACAATGGATGCTACTAAGGGAGCTATTTTTGGCAGCGGGTCAGGTGCTCCATTTTACTCTACGTTTGTAGAGACATTCCATCCCTTAGGTTTTGTTTAATACAATATTTCACCTTTCACTGCCATTATCTTCTACAAGCTCTCTTATTTTATCAGTTTGACACGACGTCTACAGGCCCTTTTAAAAACAGGGAAAAATACTTATGATTCTACTTTGTTGCGAACAGGTGAAAAACAGAGGCCATCTTTTTAAACATAAATTTTCTGAGAGTAAGCCATTTACAATGCTATGACCTGGTAAATGTGCAAGCAGTGCTATCTGTAAGATGTTAGGTGAAATAGCCTTTTTTTTGTTTGTGGATACTGTTGTCTGCTTGTTTTCATATCTGTAATTACTGAACAATAAACTCAATCTGATCGTCCTCACTGAACAATGAACTAAGAAGATCACTCCGTTTCATTCCTCCTCCTCCTCCTCCCCACGACCCAACCTTAATAAATGCATTTCCAGACTTTGATTTTACTGTTTATTTACAAGAAGTGAGAAAATGTACAGTTTCTTACATGGGTTACTAGTGCAAATTTGACACTCTGAAATTTGATGTGCATTAGAAAAAATGTTCACCCAGATGATTGGAAACAGACACTGCATTAGAAGACAAGCACACAAGAGTGTCATGCCCAGGCTGTTGGGTTAGAAACTCCATGTGGGATTGAGAAGTAAACGGCACTTAAAATCAAACCAGAAAGGTGCGCAAGTAAACCATGCAACCAGGTAGCAACAGGGTATAGGACAGTGTATTGACGTGATCTTCAGTGCCATTTCGATACATTCTGAGTCCAAAACTAGTGGCACGATTTATGCACAACTTCTGAACAGTTTCCCCTTAAAAACTGCATCCAAGGTAATTACACTGATCAAACACAAGACCTCCTTTCTAGCAGGGAGTTGAAGATATGCTTTTGTAAATACTCTTAATCAGAATGCACATCACAATTTTGACCTTATAGATGAATGTATACCAACTCCACCACTAGTCCTAATTGTACGATGGATGTCAAATACAACTATTAGATCAGGCACTGAACTGTCTGCCTGAACTAAATTCAGTTTCTTAACAATTCCACATAATTAAGCTTAGATACAAATCAGTGAGAAGGGGTAAATAAAACAAAAAGCTTGTGTGATACTTATTCACTGAATTTGGGCACAAGAATATCCAATCAAAATATGACTCCATACACCAAACTGCAATGCAAACAACTCTTGTTAACACTCAAAAAGCACTCAACTTGCACCTAAGGGGGCAAACTCTGAGTAAAACATGGCAAAAAAGACCATCTCCAATTTAAGGGGTGTAGGTCAACAAGAAAAGAATGTGTTGCAAGTAACCCAGGCACAACATGGTACATTTAATTTAGTATAAATGTGCCTTTGGGGGAGAGGGTCCTGCATGGGGGGGGATCACAACACAACAGCACTCTAACCTTGCAAACAGCTAAGGAACAGACAATTCTACTGAGTAAGAGGAGTAGATTTCAAAACATGATGTGTATTTATTTTTATTCTTGAGCGAGACTGATTTTTTTCCCTCTTGACTATCGAGGCTGGGTATTGTTCATACTTGGTGAACAGTCAAAGGGGTCAACAATCTCGCCAGCTCTGTTCTACAATGGCTGACACACGCTTCTCGTATTCTCGCTTGTTCTCCTGGTACAGTTGAGCTGCCTGGCTGTTGGCTGGACTGTTAGGGTTTGGTTCATCCAGTAGAGACTGAAATATGAACACAAAAAAATTAAGTACATCGGTTATGTTTAACATTACCACAGTATACCATTCTTAAGGTGTTCAATACTGAACTGAGCTGAAACAGAACATCTGTACCTGTATAGAGGTTAAGATTGAAGATACATCATAGGTGGGACTCCAGCGGTTCTGAAGAATGTCCAAACATATACTACCATCTGCATATACTGAAAACACAAAACATAACAGACTAATGGTCACATCTCTGGAAGAACATCCAATGCATGCAATCCACATGGCTTTCACTGTCAAGGTATTTCATAGTCTTTGTTCAAGGCTATAAACAGAAAAAGAAATCAATACCTACCATTTGGATGAAACATTTTTGAGACAAAACGAACTGTGGGGGGCTTGTTTGGGTATTCTTCTGTAAATTCTATTGTGAGTTTGAATGTTCCTACAGAAGAAAAACAACATAATCAAATGTCGATTGTATAACAGGATCTCTTTTGTTCAAGTGTTATCTGATACCTTGTTCCTGTGTCATTTGATATTCTGTTTTATATATATATATATATATATATATATATATATATATATTTATGCAGTTATTTGATCAAACTGTATTTTCATTGGACCTCAGGGACATGTCTGGATAGCAAAGCATACCACACCGCCAGGATTAGGCTTATAATTAAGGCCATTGCCTTGCCCTGCCCAGTGTGCCATGTTCTCCATCCTTCACAACACCCATTCAAGAGAAGCCAGTTTAGCTAGCTATCCAAGTGCCTGTTGCTCTTTTCAACCTCTTATCCTCTCTTTTGCACAATATCTCAAGGGCTTTATGCAATAAACCTCAAGCATACTTACAGCCTCAGTGGGAGAGAACTGTATGTAATGTAGTACATAATCACCTGGTTTCCTGGTCTTAAGACACAAGCAGATTGGGTTTTTGGCTAAACTAGTTTCCCTACACAGTGCTAATGATCTCACTCGTCACCAGACAGTAATCTCTCAGCACAACCGCATCAGATTAATGATCATTAAGCAATTCAGTTGACCTATTCTTGTTACGAGCATGTCCCACCTGATTTCAAGATAAACATCTAGATACAGGAATCAAACAATTTATGTTTTCATAAAATACATTTAAAAAGTTTAAAAAAACAAAATCAAACTTTAGTGGTAAACTACATTGATGATAATCTGTAATGGCTTCTGACTGTAGTCCACCTGTAAAACAGATGAGTGGTGGTTGTGGTCAAGGTAAGGTAAAAACCTACAAAGGTTATCTTAGTTATTGAGCTTACCGTCTTCAAAAGGTGTCCCTTCTGGCCTGTTGAAAAAAGAACAAAATGATTCATGTTGGTGAATCGTATTTATGGATGGCTTCCAGGTATACACAAAACACTGTAGTTTCATCACCTATAAGTGAAAAAGCTGAACTGAACGACCTGTCATATCAAGTATTCATCCAGACCAAGGCGTTAAACAAAAAGTCTTGGCTGAGTATCGACTATGCAGCTAACTAATCAACTAATTGTATATAAATTCACCTGACTTACTAGAAATAGCAGGTCAAGCAATACTACCCAAGTATCTTGGTATGACTGACTTTAACATTACATCTCAGATCCAGACAAACAGTATTCCCTACAAACTAAGAAGCCTTGACAGCTCTCGTGGACATCCCTCTTACCCAAAAATGACTGCATTCCAGACCATGATATTATTTTCTGACGGGGCTCCGCTTACTCCAGCTGGAGGATCCTCTTGAAGTCTTAAACATAAGTTCAACGCAGCATTTAAATACATATAAAAAAACATCTGCTAGCACCACAGGAGCCAAAGCCAAGAAACATTAACATAACATTTACCCCGAAATATAATTTTGACTTAAATATAATTAACAAAGCAAACAATCGATGGCACAAATACAGCACGAGACTGGCAAAGCAAAAATATATATAACAAATGTAATATATCTTAAACAATCGCCATATTAGCTCTGTCTGGTAAACCAGCTAGCTAGTCAACGTTAAAGTCTAGCACTCTGGCTACTAGCCGGCTAGCAATAAACAAGCAAAGGCCATATATTTTTTCATGTCGCTTACCGTTTAAAATCTCTCATTAAACGTCGTCTTGCTGGGGTTGACATTTTAGTGAATAATTAATACAGAGCTTAACACATCGACGTCAAGACTTGACAACGATCTGCGATATTTTGCTATATTTGTCTATCTTACAATTATGATCAATTTGGCTAGCTAGTTAGCATGTAGCCTTGATATTCTTGCCTGTTTCTCAACTAAGCCAGGCTCTCAAGGGACCGGAAGTACCACTGTTGAAAATACCGGGGGGGTACGGAAGGTTGTTATCGTTTTCGATTCGAACTAAAACACAATGGGTCATCGATACCGCACGCAATATTGTCATTCCCTGTTTGAGTATAAATAAAACAATAATTACATTTTGACCTGGAATTTGTAAAACATTTTCTTATGTCTACGTCTGTTTGGCGACATACCCTCAAAGTCTGACAAGTAAGCATGTTGCATTCTTGCAATACTTGCGTCATATGCTTAGCAATCTTATAACTGAGATAGATCTAGGGTAGGCCTACCGCAAATAAACATAAACTTTAGATCTTTGAATGATCTATTCTATAATTACAAGAAATCTATACTAAAATAAAGGGCAGCACACAGTGACTTGCAGGTGACAAGAACACTTTTATTGGCATATGCAGAAATTAGCCTACCTGTTTGTCTCTACACCCTCTAATCTCCCGACACAAACATATATTTATATAAACATGTTTAAAAGGTAACAGTTGTGTCTATTAACATCCTAAAGCCACAACCTTTGGCTGCTTATACTTAAACTGGTTTCAGTTTTTAAAGTAGACCAATGTGGTTCATTATTTGTGGAATAATTAATATGAAAAGTCTGCTTGTTCAGAAATATACTTCTGCTTATTTGTTGTACACTGTACAGCAAGTTGAATTGCTGTTCACATACAGTTTGCATACATATCCCAAAGTGACATGAACGTCAAAAACGTTTAGTGAAAATATATATTTAATTGAAAGTGCTCAAGAATTAGGTCATCAATAATCAAATAAAGTTATTTAAAGTGATTAGTGATGATTCATTGTCCTGTCCAATTATTAAAATGATGCGTTACTTCAGAGTAAAGTTTATGATATTATTTAACAATAAACCGGGGAAAAAAACTTCACAAATGCCATATCTACAATTATGTAGAGCTGGCAGAGATAGGAAATCAATTAAAAATGTCTTCACAGTAGTGCATTAAGTCACATTTTGAGCTTCATACATACAAAGGCATGAATTATTTCAAAGACATTTTTGCTAAAATATTACATGACCAATACTTTGGAGTGTTAAAATGTATACATTAAGTTATAAATAAACTGCTAAGAAAAAGTCCCTGAGAGGTTCTGTTTGAAATCAAATGATGTCTTTCACATATAGCTGAGCCATTACGTCCAGAGCAGGTTCTCCAGGCAAGAATTCATGCAACAGGAATGAAAGCAGCATCTGTTCAGTTGAAAAGAAGAAGAAAACATTTCAGTCAACATAAGATAATGACAGAGCTTTGCAGGTGATCAGTAAGGGACAATACTCACATAAACCAGTTTCTTGTTCTCTTCTGTCTCTTGGAAGATCTTAAACACTGTTTCCACATCAGTCTTCTTGAGTATCAGGTAGTTTGAATCTGAAAACACGGTAAATATGGCTTCAAACATACCCTTGGTAATCTCACAATATCTAGACTGACATAAAAAAAGTACCCCCCATACATCTGGTATTGATGAGCTGTTGAGCTCGTTCTCTTGTCTCTGTCTTCTCCTCTGGACGCCTTTGAGGTCTCTGCACCCCAGCAGCACCATCAGGCCACTGCTTCTCCCGAGCAGTGTCAATGTAGGATGCCACTTGTGCTTCTGTGGCGTTCATTTTGTCCAAGAAGCTATTCACTTTCCTGAGAGCAACATCAGGACAACATCATTGTGTTACATGTTACTTGTTGAGTATAAATGGAACATTTTGATTTAAAAAAAATTTATATGAGATAAGCTAATGGTTTGCACATACTTCTTCACCAAAGGCATGACGGGTTTGAGAATAGCATCAAATATGTTGAGGATGAATGAATTACCTAGAAAATAAATAAATTCAGTTTCGTGCTGATGAAAAGACACATATTTATGTGGCCGATTTATGTGGGGAATTAGGTAAATGTGCATCTTAGTCATTAAGTGGTAATAGTGTGAAGAACAGAAAGGACAGACCAGATATTTCTTTTAGCAACTCAAATATTGCCTTAGTAGCTTCCAGATGTTCCCAAGACTGGTTAGTGTTTTTCTCCAAATCGGTCTGGGTATGCAAATCCACCTTTGTCAAGCCACCTTTGCTCTTGTGCCTCACAGCAGACATTCTGTGTAAAAGTGTGTCCCTTTTACTTGTTTTGTTCATCAGATGCGGCCAAGAATCATTGAACACTGAGTCTGAATTTTGATCGAATATTGTATAATGCACTTTGGGAATCACAGATCTAGCTTTGGCCAGAAATTCATCAAAACTTTCAGCAATACTGGAAAGCCCACTGATTATGGCTCCAGATTGATCACTGGGATCCTCTAACCCCTCAGATCTGTCATCATTGGTCAGTGCAGGTTCACTCTCCTCAGCCCCATTGGTATCGTTGGAAGCAGTGTCAGAAACACTTTGGAGGACTGTGTGATGAGGTTCCATAGCATCTCCTTCAGCGTGTTCTCCCTGGTTATTCACTGTAGTCAGCTGGGCAACCTCTGGCTCATGCATCAAGGCCGTAGTCTTCACAGCCTCTGAGTTAACCACTGCAACGGGGCTATTGCTCTGTAAAAATACCAGCAGGAAGTTATTTCTACTAACACAGCATTTTGTAAGCAACACTCAAGTGTAAAGAAGGCTAATGCTGCTTCCAAAGTCACCAGCAAAGGATGTATGGAGTTAGAATAGTTTAGTCACAAATCAATATCACTCAATTTACAAATGTATTTTGTGATTCACAAATAAATGTCACACGATTCACAAATATATTTCCTGATTCACATAGAAATGGTCACACCATTCACAAATGTAGATGCTGTTACATGTATTTACAAAACACTTGCCATTTGTGAACATCCCTGCATTTATTTGTGGGTTTTGACAATTTCCTGACGCGGCTTGATTCACACATGCATTTTTTAAAGGACATTCTCTGCAGCCTATCAGATGTCTCTCACATTTCTCACATTAATTCAAGGGCATGATTGAATGTGACCACACTGCGTTGCATCTGTGCAATATTTAGCTATGTGGATTACTTCGCCATAACAGACATCTGCACACAACTGATTACACAAAGAGGAATCTATGCCTCAATGGCATCTGGTAGCTGCCCACCAAGTGGGATTGTAACATATGTATCTTGTTAAACCCCTTGCCATACGTGATTGAACATGCTTGAACTACGAATATTTGAAAGAATGGCCAATTCAATCCAACTTGCCATATCAAGCAGGTTGTTTTCCCGAAGTAGAGCAGCTGCAGAGGGCATTCTAAACCGTAGGGTAACCATTGGACTAACCCAGCAAAATGAGTTGCTCTTTTAACCCAGCCACTGGGTAACTAGGATGCTTGGTCAACCTAGTCCATCCAAATAGGTTAACATTGCTATTTTAACCGAGCTGCGGAATAATTTCAGAGATGCAGTATTATTTTTAGATACAAACCTTTATTTCACTCTGAAATCGGCCCATTTTCCAGTGCATGTTGAAAACTGCTGGACAGGATGGATGGAAGAATAACTACCTTTTTTAAAACTTTTTACATAGCTCAAATAATAAAAGAATTAAGTTAAAGCAAAGTCAACCAGCGGCTGTAAGGTCTCAGACTTTTGGACCTCACCCCAACTCGTATACTTCGTGTAATCGGTTGTATGCACATGTCCATTATGGTGTAGTAGCAGAGAATATTTAATAGGGGAAAAACTTCCACTCTCACAAATTCTCTGGTCGTCCACAGAACTGGACACTGCGCCGATGTAACACAATGTGGTCACATTCAGCCATACCCTCGAATTTTCATCCATGTAATTTGCTGAAATCTGATAGGCTGCAGAGAATGTCCTTTTGAAACAATAGCATTTGTGAATCAAGGAATGTTACAAAAAATCCACAAATAAACGCCAGGATGTTCACAAATCGCGAGCGGTTTGTAAGCGCACATACGTTTGTCTAAATGTGACAGTGTTTACATTTGTGAATGGTGTGACATTTATATGTGAATCAGGCAATACATTTGTGAATGGCATCACATTTACTTGCGAATCACAAAATGCATTTGGGAATCACATGACATTTATTTGTGAATTTGAAACTATTCAAACTCCATATGGATGCTGTGTGCATTGATTCAGACAACTGCAAATTCTCTTTCAATACATATGAATACACAGGTCCAATTTACTATTATACTTAAGCAAGTCATACTGGCTGTAGTTCCAGCTAATGGTGGTATAAACTGACTGTAACAGAGGGACTCTAGCAGCATTAACTCACTAAATATTTAAAGCTAACTAAATATACATCTCAATATACATCTCGAATTAAGCTCACTAAATATACGATCTCGATCCAAATCAAGACCTACCTCCTCTTCCTCCTGTGCAGGAGTCAGGAAGTAGGCAATGCCACTGAGAAGACCCCACACTCCTCCACAAGGTTCTTCTTCACTCAATAGCTTGTCCAATGGACACAGGAACTGAAACACGGGCTGGCTGTGGCCAAACTCTGAATTTGAGACCAGTTCCTGTTGTCCAGTGGTTATACATTGTTACTTTTTTTGACAATTATATATTTTGTATTTCCATGCATATATGCTAAGAGAATATATATTTATCGTGTACCTGAAGAAAATTCTGCAAAATGGCCTTAGCTTCCACTTTAAATTCTTCATCCAGATCCCTCCCTTTGTCATCAACTACTGCAGAAATTGATGGTAGACTTGACAGGTCCTGTAAGTGACCCAGCATTCAACACCATGGTGTTACTTTGTGCCAGAGGGGTGAAAGTTTCATATTTCAGTGATACAGAAGTAGTTCATGCTAACTGTTACTCCCGGAATTCCACTTGCATGCATCCCTCACCTGCCATTGGCTATGGAAATGGAGGAGGTCCGTTTGTGTCTTAATCACATCCCACTGAAGATTGTCAGTGTTGTCTCTCTCTTCAAGATGAACTGCAAAGCATAACTCCTCACTCTCTCGCTGAACCTGAATGATTGCATCGGAGAAGTGTGATGTAATACATACTGAAGATGTTCTGAAACTCAGGGGAACAATAGAATTAAACTGATCGAAGACTAACTTACATTATTGACTGTGACAATCCAGTTCCCCACTCTCCACATTTCATAAGACAACTTAAACTCCATCATGTCCTCCTGAACACCTGTGAGGTAGGCCTCCAGGTCCATGTCCTCTTCCTGACATTTCATATGAGGGAAGGGAAAATGCATTAATAACATCATTTAGCACTCTTATCAAATGTTAAATGAATAAAAAAGAACAAACATCCTGTCCTCTTACACTATCGGAGTCCGTTTGACTTTTGACGGAGCCCTCTGTGCTGCTGCCGGCTCCACAATCCCTGGCATAGGAAGCTGGGCTCTGGTCCGCCAAGGCCCTTAACATGAGCTCCCTCTCCTTCTTCTTCAGTTCCTTCTTTTTGGCCTTCTTTGACTTCATTTTATCGAGAAATTTTGACCATCCCTCTTTTAATTTCTTACCGTCTTTAAGGAGCACAAAAAGTATCAATGAAGTTCATTCATCCCAAAATTCAATTTACAAACACTGTAAAAAGCTTGGTGACACAATCGGCTGAACATACGTTTCTTTTTCTTTCTGCTGACATCCTCTGCATCATCTGCTGAGCTGCAATATATATTTCTTTAATCAACGGTGTGGCCTCATCAAAAGACACAAAATGTGTGATCGTAATGGTTTCCTTTAGCCACTACACTGTACAGATAAGCAGGTGAAGTTACGTACGCTCCCGCATCTTCAGTCTCTGGGGAGGAGGCTCTGTCCTCTCTCTCAGACTCGCACAGGTCATCCACCGATCTCTTGAACGCCACTTCATCCAGCTGACTCACCACCAGCTGGTTAAGATTGTCCGGGTCGGAGAGCCAAGTCACTAGCAGGTCTAACACTTAAGCACAAATACAAACGATAGTTTAATGACGAAAAACATATTTGACCAGAATGTCAGAAAGTAGTAGAGTAATCACAAAACCATGAATAAAACATTTTGACTTGTGGGTTGAATATATAATAGTGACTTGCATTATCTATCTATCTAAATGTGTAGTGGATTTAAACTGTAAGTTCACTCCCCAGCTTTGAGCCTAACCCACTGCATAATTCTGAAAAATGCTAAAAGATGGGCAAGGGGCTGAGAGTGGGTGTGGGTAAGAGCTGAGAGTTTACTCTGTTCAAATGACCAATATGTACCAAAGTGTACACTTCACTCTCCTTTTGTTTTTAGAGTGTACCTCTTTAATAACATGAGGCACACTCTACAAAATGGCTGAGCAGACATTTTATAACAAGTGCTTCAAAAACAAGATGTCACTGAAAAGATCAGCAAAATGTAAATAATGAATTAAAACTCTCAACTGAACGTATGAGGACATAACTAATTGGATTGCTACACTCACATTTAGTGCTCTGACCCATGTTAAGCTATACAGTTGGCTGTCAGTAGAAAAAAGGAACAATTTTACAATAGTATGAGGCCATGTGGTTAAGGGCAAGGGAAGTTACCTGACCCAAATTCAAACACAGTTGTGACCTTTTTGACAGGTGGACAGTATCTGAATCAACTTGTGTAACTTTTGGTACTTTCGAATTTTTCTTGATTCTGGTATACTTCAAGAATCTTTTCAGAATTGACTATGGAGCTTTTGCTTGTTACAACTGAATGTAGGGCAAAATACTGTAGTCAGTATGGGGATAGCAGGACTGAAAAGAATATCCTTACACCAAAGTCAATACAATTTATAGCACAAGCCAAGACATGTGAAGGAGGTATGTTTTCAATTACATTTGGGTCTCTTCAAAAAGGCGTGGCAGATGTTTCTACTCAAATGGACTTGCCATCCATTGGATGCAGCAATGCACTGCAAATGGAGATGGCGTGAATGATTACCGCCTCTTAATGGCCCCGATCCTGTCAAGCTAACGGAAATATCAAGAGGATTTGTACCTTTCACAGCAACTACTTCATTTAAAATACAGCGGTAGAGTTCAAGGTCCCAAAGGGTTTCCGGGAGGAGATTCCGCACAAGGGCCTCAGAAAACACCCGGAGGACTGCCATCTCCTCTGCTCTGGAGCTGAAACATGGTGTTCTGAGACCAACAGTCACAAAGGCACTGGTGTGAGATAAACAAACACAGTTGCAGAGCCCCTGAAAATGAGGCATTACATATCCCAAACTATCACAGCTGTAAAGGTTTCATGTGACTTTAGCAAGGTGCATGATGCTAAATAGGTCTAAAGTCCCAACCAGTATAGATTAAATGGTCCAATTAAATGGAACTTACTGACAACATGCCATAAAATCAGACAAAACGTAATACCTAATCCAAACGTTGCCATAACATGGTTTGTACATCTATGAAGAACTTCATCTCAATTTGTAGGTTTGAATCGGTATCCTGCACCGGTTCCCGCTAAAACCAGCTCACCCTTTAGACTGCTTTGCATTATGCAGATGTTGGGTGAGGATGCGAATAAGGCCCACACTGGCAGCACAAAGGTCAAATTCTCGTGTCCTTCTGATAAGCCGATCCACAAACAGGTCAAACTCGGTCTTGAGTGCTCCGTGGAGAGGTTGGCTGGTAGTGGGCTCAGGCACAATGTACCAAGGAACGACTGTCTGGCTGTATGCACACTCAAACACTGGGAGAGAGACACAACACAGCAAACACCAGTTTACTTACACACCCTGTGTCAATCATGAGTTTCGCATTATACCTTGCAGAGGATCATGTGTGATCAAAAAGCATAGCCACAGATGGTTTCCTTTTTAGAGCGAGAGAGAGCATTGCTGTGACACTGCACTACCCACTGCAGTGAGTTGACAGTGGTCTTTAACCAAAAAGATTGTAATAATAGGGTGTTGTGAACCCTCACCTTGTTGAAGAGATCTCTTAACATTGAAATATTGTGTGCCGTGCAGTGATTCCTCCTTGGAACTAGTTATACTGCTCCCATCACAACTGCATATTTTCTCCTCATTTTTTCCCTGAAGAATACAGGAGGACTGGATGTATTACACATTTTCTGGTAATAAAGAGGAATTCTATTACATTCTACCTGTTTTATTCTGGTTATAAATATAGGCCAGTAAAGTGGCATCAGTGCTACCTGGCCCACCAAAGGAGTTGTTGTGAGAGTAACCTAATCATTGTCTGTGTTGGCTATAGGGGTATGTCATTATAACTCCCTCATGCTTTCACAGAAACTGAAAATACAGGCACCCTGCACTCTTTGTAGAACATTCTGAAGTCTTTGTTTTGCCCAAAACAAACCCCTCCGTCACTTATTCCACAAAGAGACGACACACATCTTAAGACATCGCACATAATGTCATTTTGAGAAAACCATTTCTACATCAATTCAATTAGAGTGCAAATGATAAATTACGGTTAAGAATTTCCTAATAATAATTGGAATTGGAAGAAATTAAAATCAAAACCATGAACATTTTTCTGTTTGCGCTTTCCACTCGTGGCACTGTATAGCGAACATATCCAAGTTATTTTTTTTGCATTTTTCGTCTTTGCAGGGAAAATAGTCAATAGTTGACTCAATGTTGCATTCAGCGTGTCTCATACAGCGGGGTTGTGACTCGGTAGCTAAGAAGCTGAGAAAAACGACAAAGTATGAAGGTTACCTGGCATGGTGGACTTTCAGCCAACTCATCGGTCTGTGTACTACATTCAACAGACCTTTTGAAGAATTTAAGTGACAAAAGAACGCATATCAACACGCCTAACTGGAGAGTAACTTCTCCGTAATCTGAAAAATACCACAAGAAGCCAATAGTCGTGGCAACGAGAATACGCTTCAGGTACATCGTTTACAAAAGACAAATTCCACGCTGCAGTCAATCTGTTGTTATTCTCTGCAAACTAAAATTCATTTTCAGGTTATCATCTCTGTCCTTCATCGCAGTAATCAACATGCAACAATGTAAGGAGTAACCTATAGCCGGAAGAAAAATATGTTGAAAGTGAGAAGGTCGATCCTGCTGCGTCTATTTGATTGGCTCAAAAATAGATGCGTTTTTTTGTTTGGTTTTTTTCTCTCTGAGGAACTCTCCAACGCCCTTCTTCTCCCCTTCAAATAAAACGAGCCATTAACGTTTGGCGTAATATATTTGGGTAATTGTATAGGTCTATATATTTTCCAATTTTTCAGAAAAATATTATGATAAACCCACTATGATATAATGTTAAAATAAAGTGTAGCATAGTTTCACTCACTTTCAGCTAATATGGTCGACTAGATAAGTAAAATATTGTATTTAAAGCGAGCTGTGACCAACAGTAGTTGAGTAAGTGCTATCAAGGACCCGTTATTACAACTCTCAATCAGAATCAGAACTGTATTTGAGTAGTATAAGAAAAGTTTAGCAGAAAATACAAAAATAATAATTTCCTCCATTCAAGATCATCTCACTGATTTGGGGACTCTTAAAAGTCATTGGTGTGGTGTTCAGTCCAGTCCCCCTCTAAACAAGTCACTTTGTGCCTGGAAGGGTTATTCAGGGTACAGCCTGTAGGCCTAACACATTCCATCCATGTTCTGCATTTTGTCTTCACTGTGAACCTTGCCCTTCAATAATAAGGAAAAAGTCGAGCGTATGCACTGTTTGTCATAGGCTTGATGCAGTTCGACTCTTAAACTAGTGAGAGGCAACAGATGAAAAAGCAGTGTGAGTGGCTGCTGGAGTAGAACATTTACGTTTTACACCCATCCTTATATGGACCAACTGCATTTGATTATTAGACAAACCAAACAATGTGAACAGCTGTGGGAAAGAGAGGGAGAAAGATTAATACGGAATCAATGTTCAATGAAACAAAATCAAACTAAAAACAAGTGTTACACTAAGCTAGTAATGATTATGGTTGGTGTTGGAAGAGATCAAATTGAAAATAATGGGGAAACAACTGACTGGCAGGCTGTGAGTGTGTAACCATACGGTTAAGGGGAAGGGAAACAAATCTAGAAGTGTAAAAAGGCAAAAGTCAACTAACCGGACTAGCAAACTAAAATTTGACAATAATATTTCCATAAAAGTGCCTTTAACGTTACCTAGCAAGGTTGAGTAGGCTGACATTTATTTTACATGTACATTTTATTGGTGATGTTGTTAAGATAGTACCAATATTATCTGGGTGGCCTCCATGAGGAGAGTATTAATGTTTATGTACAATTGCACCCATATTTATTTGGCACCGTCCACACTGTAAGCTACCTGCAGTAGTCTGGTGCCCGTGTGAGGCTGGTACCTATTGTACCAACAAATGATAGGCATTGAGGTTTATAGTTTGATCAGCTCAAATCCACCACTAGAGGGAGACATTCAACCAGCCAGGAGATACTGTTGCATCTTAAATATGATGCTCACAAAAACGTCAAATTCCTTTATTTCATGTCTTTATAGAACTCTCTCCCGACATTTTAACATTGACATTACAGTTCTTTAGGACTGCTTACACCTAGGTTACATTTTTTTTCAACAAAACTCACACAAAACAAGTTGTAAAATAAAAAATGTCTTGAAAAATGAAACATACACTTCAAAAGTCTATTATCACTTTTCAGAAACAATTTTTTTGTCATCAAATGGTAAACACAAATTGATATGGTTAGATTATTCATTAACCACACTTCACACTTTTGGGATGAAGCTACACATCTCTATAGGCTTGTGCCTATTGGCAGTTTCAATGTTACACTGCACTACATTCTCAAAAGATTATTGACCACTGAAGTATATTCAGTCGACACATATATGCCAGAGGTGCACAGAGATGTCATTATCTGTATCTGTTCAACCAACAACATTATGTGCCTCTACATCTGTATTCGGACAGAAGACAGGAAGAATGGGAATGGTTTGTACAGGAAGTTACATAAATGGGGCAAATGTTATATTTTCTAATGTAATATTCATTGGCTGGCGATTGTTGTGCCTTTGAATTTAAAACTGGCATATCATTTATTATGAAATATATTTCCACATCCTAGTACTGTATTTTTCATCCACTTATTCCATTACAGTTGAAAGACCACACTCTTGATTAAAAACTGTAGCAATGTCTTTTTTACTGCCATGATGAGAGAACATTTAAAGAATACAGGTCTTCCGACTGTAATCATTCACCTTTTAGTAGTTAAGAGACACTGAATCATATGGACACCACAGAGGTTATCCCTGTAAAATGCTATGTTACTCTAGAACACTGATCAGGGATGGATTACCTACCAGGCCCAGGGGCCCATGAGCTCAGGGGGCCCCTAAACCAGAGCCTTTGCGTGAAGTCGCTGGGATGATCAGATGTCCTCTTTTACCCGGAAAAAACTTTGTTGCGGGGAAGGGGGCGGGGTCATTTGCATGGGAAAACTTCGTCACGGGGGAGGGGCGTGGTCGGCATGCTATACACTGCCCCGCCCCTCCCCCCGCGACGAAGTGTCCTCCTTTTCACAAACTCAAATCTGCGCAAAGGGGAGGGGGCCTTTTACATGTCCAGGCCCAGGGGCCCATGGTTCCATAATCCGTCCATGACACTGATGTGTGCTCTACATGTCTGTCTGTGTATGAATAAGGTTGTTTTGGGTGCTGAGGGTTTTAACAGAAACAAAGACGTAGTGTAAGCTGTGTGTAAGATTAACCAAAAGTAACTTTACCCTCTGTACACGTCACATCAAAATAAATTATGTGACTGTTTTCAGCCTCTTCTTTGGGTCTGGTAACAGCAACTCATCACTGCATCAACCACGGTCCTTGGCAAAAGGTGTTGTGTAGGCACAGTGTCTGAATGTTCTGCAAAACATCTGCAATGCAGAGAATATGCTTACAGCTTTTCAGACTTGGTGTAGGGTTTTTTTATTTTTGAATGTCAGGTTTCAGAAGCTGTCCCACATATCAAATTGTTGTGTGTCAAACTACTGTTAAAACTGAAAGAGCACGCCTGAGTTCAACACATTTATGCCACAGGATTAGTTATAAGTCTAGCTCTTGTAATGGTAACCATGACAACAGAGAATTGTATAATACATGTGCTACCTCAGCCATATCTCCCAGACAACAGATGGTTCCTCCCAAACTTCTAGATACTGTTAGTTTATTTTTTTATTCCTTGAGAGTAACTCCCATACTTATTTATAGTGCCAAATCCTAACTGTAACCCTAACCTTGGTAGGTATGGAGGGAATTGCCAACTTGATATCATGTCTGTCAAAAACATATATATCTTACGACCAGGATGAGTGAGTGTTGACTACGGTTGGATTCGATGACGTAGCATCCTTGAAACGCAGCCATTAAGGATCCTTCCTTGACCTAATGTTTATTAGTTGGCTTTCAAGGCCTGATTGTCAAACAATGCTTTCTTATCTTGCAGCTTTACAGGAAAACGCTACAAGCCTGATGTCCAGTGATGAGAGTGAAACACATGAAAAGGTGGTCCCGACAAAAGATGATTTTTTACACAGCACTTTTATAAAAAATTCAATTAATTTTCAATTAGAAGCAGACGGGCACAGTCCCGAGACTCTTGCCACATGGGTGCACAAATAACAAGATACAAAATATTTTATTTAGGTGGTGGTGCGGGGATTTTATCTAATTGACCCATCAGCATTGTTAACTCAATGAAATCACAGATTAGCTCGAGGAACAAAATGGAGGACACTTTAATTTGGTGGTAGCAGACCAGATATGTGATAAGGACTTTGAAGCTGAAGTTAGGCTACCTGGACATAACATGCTCTTGCTTTTAAAAGTTGGCTTGGAAGTACCACCCAAACAGAAAGGGGCAATGTTTTTAGTGTGTTTATTGAACATAATAATACGCATGCATGATATAGGCTATGTATGAGTTTTATAAAGATATTTTTTTAAAGGTTTAAATTACAGGTAGGCTGGTTACTATACCAAATATTTTAGATAAGTGAAGCAATACTGGGGGACGGTTCCGTCTGCATAAAGGGGCGTGTCACAACCTAATGTTTGCCTGAATCCTTGTTGGTAAAGGTCGAATCGAATGAGTTAAAATAGAGGAATATAACTTACCCAGAACTCATCCACGGATCTATAAATTATCAGACATATTATCAGACATGACATTGTGTGTGTTTTTTTTTTGCATTGTGCTTGCTAGGTTATGGTTATGGTTATGGGGGTCACTAACAGTCGCAGAGTTTTCTCAGCTGTTTGCTGAGTTTCTGTCCATTAACTTTGTTATCTTGATTTCCCTACTGGAATTAATACATTCCATACAAAGCAAGTATTTCAGAGCTTCTTGTGCTAGCTCTGAGTTGTAATAGACCAAAGTATTTACTGACAAGCAAGCGCGTACATAGCAACCAGCCAGCAGCTTTCAAAAACCTAGGTTCATACCTGAAATAAACTTGTTTTTCTTCAAAGTAGAAAATCAAAAAAATGAGACAGAAGGGTGATGGAATCTTGGTATATCCCCATAGACTTGAATGGACGGGTTTCTCTGGTCTGCATAAAGGGGGATTTGTAAAATATATGCCTATATTAACTCTTTGGTTAAACTTTTTCCTATTTTATACTTTCTCCTATTCTTCCTAAGCTTTTTCGATTCATGTTTTACTTTTGTAATTCATCACCTTAAGCAATACATTGATATGATGCTCTGCAATCACCCTATGTTAGTAGAAATGTCGTTATTCCTCCGCCAGATGGCGAGTTACTACATGCTTACCTCGATCGGGACAGATTGTAAGGGCGTCTACGTCGCTCTTTTAGTTAAGTCTTAAAAAGAGTCTAAGTCAAAGGAATCTTTCATTAATCTAAGCATGCTCTTAGCAAGTCTACATACCGACCCCTCTCTCATTGTGTAAAACACAAATAAACAAAGACACACAGGGCTATACATTATTTCTGGATGGCCAAATGCAGGAAACAAAAACTGTCAAACATGTTCAAACATCGTCTTGTCATTGAACTTCTGGATATGCGAGGAAGACACGCTTAGAGTTATGTTGCACACGGGTCTAAATAACCTAGTTTGGGATTGCATAACAACTTGGATAGTCGCAACGTTACGTTATAATGGGAGGAAACAATTAGGCTAGCGCTATACCCACCACCACTATCGAATCATATAATCAACGTTGCAAACAACCACCAACTATGTGCTTTGTCGTTAGATGCGTTGAGAACGGATAATAACAACCATAATCCTTATACAGTTGTAACACTTTTTTAAAAGTTTATATCATCGTGGACGCCTACCCTCCTGTACATTCCAGTAGTGGTCATCACGTGTAGGCTACGCACCATGCATGCCATCTTAAGAACCAACGCATATTGTCAATTACCAAATAGACGAGGTAAGTCCACGGGGCAAAACTGTGATAACGTAATTTTTCTTCGACGTCAGTTTGGGGAAATTGTTATGGGATCAAACATGGCGTTTGTTTGTCCCTTTAACTGGACTGCTGAGTAATCGGCTCAAGTCGTATGTGATCCTTCAGCAGGATTTGTTCTTTGCTATCTGTCCGCCACCCGCCGAGCGCAGGCCGGATTCTACCTGCTGTATAACCCATGGACACTACAAGGACACGGAATTCACAGGAATGCACGTTACAGTTCTATTTTTTTGCGAAACATGTTAGCAAATATATCAAGTTATTCAAACAACCCAGTGATTGTAGGCTACTGTTTCTAGCAAATTACAAGATATGAGCCTAAATGTATGCTTATCTTAAAAACGAATATTATAGCTAATAATAGCTTGGATAATTCAGGATTTGGCGAAAAGTGAGGTCTCCTGGCAATAATTTAGTTGGTTTAAACAAAGTGGCACATCCATTTTATTGGCCAACTCTTCATTGGGGTGAATACTATCCAGTGCAAACGGAAAAAAAGATGCACAGGAAGTAATTCTGCTTCCTTTCCGCACCTGTGCTCGTGTCATGCAGCGCCATATTTGCCCCATTTCCCTTTTACTATATACATTGTTGTTTAATGCTAGACATGAATCTACATGTTTTATACGTCACTTACCTGTTTTTCTCTTTTGAGAAGAATTGGTCCCTACCCTTTCAGTGTGAGGTGCATTACTCAGAGGGAAAATGGAGATTTTGTGTATAAGCATGTGTGCAAACTCGCGTGTTGTTCATGTACATGCCTGTGGATATTTGGGGAAAGTTGTGGAGCTTTTTCAGTAAACCTTGATTTCAAAAAACGCGTTGTGTATATATATTAATCATTTAAAACTTCATGTAATCTATTAATGCCTCAACAGTACAATTGAATATAACATACTTTTTTGTGTGAAATATGAGACTTGTATTGTGTTAAACAGACAAATCAATGTTACTGAAGATTTGTTTTAAAATTAATGATTCCTTTTCTGCTCGTAAAGTTTGGTGCAATGTTGCTTTGCTTAAAATAAATAATTAAAATGAATTGCCCAATTTTAAGCCGCAAAACCACTACAAATATTTACCCAGTGATACCATAATGCATAACGAAGGTTAAATCAATACTTGAGAACTCACTTCCGATACATTAAAAAAAAAGTGAACGGTGCTGATCCCAATTGACTCACTAAACCCAACGTTAATTTAGTCAGTATAAGGAAGATCTGTGACAAGAGGAACCTCTGTAGCCCTAGTATGAAAATAATTATATCTACTATAAATGCCAAATAAAATCTCAAGTAGTACTAGTGGAACCTCCTAGAGTGAACCGCTTAGTCCAATGTCAAGTGACACCAGAGACTCGAAGACTCATGCAGGACAGTTCAGGACACGGGTAGCCATAGTTGGTGTGATGTTGACAAGGTGAAACCGCGGCTCAAATTTCAGTCTTTAGTTTATGGGTAGGTTATGTCCAGCCAGCAGGTACCATGGCTGGGATCACACCCCCCATTGCTGACAGGGAATGGGATTCAGCCTAGTGCAGCTGCCAGGATCATGTGTCCCAAACTGGCATGCCATTCATCCCTTACCAGCAGCCCTGCACAACCGCCATACACGCCAGCACCGAATATATTTACAAACTTTACCCATGGTTAAATATTCGGACCAATTGAAATAATTTGACAGCTAACAGCATAGCCCAGAAAAATAAACGGGATCTTTTCCAGTACTTTCATCCAACGCAAAGGTTAAACTACTGCAAAGCTGAAGACAGAAAGAGGCTTGATAGGAGATAAGATGTATATTTAGACGATGGAAGTAATCCACTTCACGGCACAGTTAATCCCAGTCTCTCCGTCACACGACATTACTACTACTACCTGCTGGAGAACAACTCAACAAGTGGCTACAGACCATTTCAAAAGTCCAAGATTGCGTTTAAAAGCCATTACCCTTCATATTCATTTAGATACCTACAGTCAACTTGTCCACAGATGGATTACACCCAGGCTGTGCAAAGCCTTCACAGCTGACTTTGGCCGAGTACCAACAACATTTTTGGAGGGCAACCAAGGTTTGGAGTTTCACCTTAGGATGCGACAGATACTAGTGTGGTAATGTCACCCTGGTCAAGCTACAATCCACTTTTAAGTCTACACAAAACAAGGGCACATCCAAAAGTAGGTTCAGTAGGTTGCCTTTATTAAAGTGATGACTAAAAACAGACCGGCTGAATGACAGATTCCAGTGCCCGGTGTAGTTGCTGAATCTTGGGAATGACAATGTGATGGGGGGGAACCAAACAGAAAGAAAAGAAAAGGGGCCAAAATGAAAGAGCAAAACCAATTCCCCCAGTACAACTAGTACTGACATACTAGTTGGTCCCTATAAATAAGGCGGAATTTGACGGTCCTTCCAAATGTACAAGATATGTTACAGACACCTCACAACATTAATGGTGGACATAGAAAAGGATTTACAGGACTTTCTTCAACTCATCATACAAGACCAGTACGAAGGCACCGCCCATGCCTCGGAGAACGTTGGACCAAGCTCCCTTGAAGAAGGCCTTGCCGCCCTCATCACGTGCAATCTTCCTCCAGCAGTCCATGGTGCCAGTGTACATAATATCAGCTGCAATGCAAGCCAAAAAGTACGTTAAGGGTCACCAAGAGCATAGATCAGAACAAGCATCTCCTATAGAAATACTGCAATGTGAATTTAATTGTCAAGTACCTCCTTTGCGTCCAGACTGCATCATCATACGACGACGGACAGTATCGAAGGGGTAGGACGTAAGACCTGCAACAGCGGTTACAGACTGTGCAATCGCCCAACTGGTGAAAATGCTAGCGGCCTTGGGATCAGGCAGCATACCTGGAAAAGACCAAAAATACCATTATAGCAAACAATACTGTAGCTATAGGGACCTTGCTCATGAGAAAGAAAAAAAACCCTTACCCTTAGCAGTATCATAAACGCCAAAGTAGGCTGCTCTGTAGATGATGATGCCCTGCACAGAGACGCCGAAGCCCTGGTAGAGACCCTTCGCGCCATCGGACCTGAAGACCTTCACCAAGCAGTCGGCCAAGCCATTGAACTCTCTCGTAGCTCCAGCCTTACCAACATCAGCGGCAAGACGGGTTCTGGCGAAGTCGAGGGGGTAGACGAAGCAGAGGGAGGTGGCTCCAGCAGCTCCACCGGAGGCTAGGTTACCGGCAAAGTATCTCCAGAACTGGGTACGCTTGTCAACACCATCAAGGAAGATCTTCTTGTACTTGTCCTTGAAGGCGAAGTTGAGGGCTTGGGTGGGGAAGTACCTGATGACATTGGCCAGGTTTCCTCTCCAGAAGGATAGGAAGCCCTGCTCCTTGGGGATACGGACAATACAGTCCATGATGCCCTTGTACTGCATGTCAGCGGTGATCTGTTTGCTTGCATGTTGCACCTATGAAAAAACAAGAACACAAGCCAATAAGTCAGGGAAGGCACAAATAAACTCAAATATTCAATGTTTCCATCCAATACTGGTATGGTCGGTTTTCCAAGCTTTTGTCTTCAAGTTTCGACACCATGGGATTTTTCTCACTGACTTCATAAGGTCAGCATATAGCCACTTTGCAATCTCAAGATGGAGGTCAAACCTCCACAAGCACACAGGAACGCTGGGGTCTAGGGGACAAAAAAAATTCTTACTTCGTGCTCTGCACAAAACAACGTTGACCGGGGAGTAGAAAATGAGTCACCCTTCAACTAGGCCGGCTAACTATTAACATTAGCCTAGTACAAGCTAGCATTAGACGACAACCATCTTCCGAAACAATGAGATTAGCTCATCTTCAAAGTCAAACTAGGGAGGTGTGACCCTTACTCGACAGGGCATGCTTAAAACGAATCAACTGCAAAGTGAGATTACCAAACTTCAGATTGCCACCGATTGACTAGCTTCCAATATTCCTTTCGTTGAGAACATTTGGTTCTATCACTGCGCTAGCTAACCGGCTAGGCTGCTACACAATGAGGCCTCCCCTTCCCACGACCTTGGCCATGGTGAGCTAGCTATCTTGACAGCCGACAAGTGGAAAAACAGTCTTAACGAAAGAGGTTATTCATTTCATGAGTTTTCGGTAACAAATCACTAAAACATTTTACAGCAGCAAAACAAAAAGGCTTGATTGAGCTAAGGTTAGCGTTGCTGCTTCAACTTCGTCTAGTTGCCATTCATAGAAGAGGTGTTAACGTGCTAACCCAATAAAACGTAAATTAAAAAAACATTTGACGTAAAAATAAAGGACATTAAGTGGCGACAAATTAACAAAGAATCAATTGTGTAGATGAAAATATAAAACTCGCAAAACACTACCACTCATTTACAAACGAATTAATTTAGTGTTAACGTTAACTTCCGTAACGATAGTGAAGATGACCAATGTTAACGAATAAACGAGTCGTGTACAGTTCCAGACATTTCTTATACATGTGAAGTTGAACATAATTGCAAAAAGTGAATTAACCTTCTGATTATGTTTGTTTGTCATTAACAACCATTCCAGTGTACTCTCAAATTAATTCACCATTCACTAGCTATTAACCACTCGTGTTACGTAATGGTGGACTTTGTTAGCTTGATAGCTAGCTAGGGATAACGTAGCAAAGAACATAAACGACATGCCTCAAAGTCATCACCTCTAGACGCTTGAATGACAAACTGAGCGATACGGCGCAGTCATTAAACTGCCACCAAGTAGCTTAGTCAGTGTCTGACCATATATTTACCCACAGCCCATCTGATGAAAAAACAAGAGACTTGCATTTGTGACACAATACATTCGTTAGCACAACGTACTAATGTTAGCTTGTTACCGTCAGCTAGCAAAATCAGGATTCTCAGGTTACCGGCATAAAGTTACCTGAAGGAGCAGCTTCACTCTCTCGATGGGAGCAACGGCAGTCTTGGAGATGGCAGCAGCAATACCACCAGCCAAGAAGTCCTTGGCAAAGGACATTGCGACGGAGTCGGTCGACATCTTCGGTTGATTTCAAATTGAGGTCGGGACAGGGAATCGTTCCTCCGCCTCTACACAAGGCTGGTCTACCGGCTCAGTCGAAATGGCCGATGTGCAAGTTTCTGTACTGATTTAAAAAGACCTGAGTTCGCGAGACAAAACGCGACCTCAGGTTATTGGTCGTTCCGTTGATATGGGCGGGGTATGAATAATAGCAAGGGGTGAGAATTCTAAACGCTTTTTACAACCTTCCATTTAATTTGAAAGTAAAATGTAGTGCAATTGCCATCACTGATCGCTTACCACAATAGTGTTATTACTGATTGAAAGTAAGTTACTGTTAAATTACGTTTTTGTGTTTCTTTGTGTTTTTGTTAATTATCCTTTGAGTAAAAACTGTGTATTTGGTTCCTCAGAAGCTTTTTTTTTTTAAAAAGTAGTCTATTTCTGCTGCAAAGTATCTTTAAAATCTCGAAAAGGGGGTAACTTTTTCCCGCAGTGAATTTGAATCCGTGTGAACATGGTAGTAGCCATGAACAGTGACGAGGAAGGTCACAGTAGGATCACAATATAATCAAGAATAACAACAGAAAACAAAGGTATTGACAGATAGGAATGCAACTTTTTAGCAAAGATCACTAAAGTTTGTGATTTGAAAAGGGTTCTAGCCTATTCATCAGGGTGAAACCAATAAAATACCAAGACAAATAACTTGAAAACCTGTTTTAATCTCTTCATTACAGATACATTAATCATCAGCTGTACTGCCCTGATTGAATGCAGATTAAATGATATGGACACATTTGTATGAATAAGTTAGAGTGAGTAATTCTTATTATGTGAAGCATTATGAACAATTATAACAAAAAAAAGGTCTTGCACACATTTAAAAGTTATCAAACATCTCCAACATTAAATACCATCAGTTTCATAATGGAGTGCAACAGTGAGGGCACAATGTCATTTTTGTAAATTGTTTTGCTCTTGAGGTGGGCTCTGATGGCCTTGAAGTTTACTCAATGAGCAACAGTGACTGTAATGAATCTACTATTGATCTGGCGTGGATCTTCAAGATTTACGTCAGATCATTTTACATTTAGTCATTTAGCAAATGCTTTTATCCAAAGCGACGTACAAGGAAACTGCATTTTTTACATCAGAAGCAGTAATGGGTTCAATGTCATACTCAAGGACACTTACACACTTGGTAAGAAGGAGTGGGGAATCGAACTAGCAACCTTCCGATTACTAAATGAATCCTCTACCTCCTGTAGTGCCAGATCCATTACACAGCAACATTTGCTATCTGGGTAGCATGTCCTCAGATGCATCCACAATATCTATTTTAGTAAGAACACTGACATGAAAAACATAAATATGGAAAGGCACCTTCAGGAATGGAGGCCAAATACTTTTTGGATTTTAAAAGTATTGACCCCACATATTATTGATCAGTCCAATAGCCAATTATATTAAATGTACGATGTCCACAAAAATTGTCCTTAAAAACCTTATTGTACTCTTGTTGTAGCTGGACTCATTTGTGTGACTGGCAGAGCATTCATACATTCTGAGGTATTAATACATAATTTCTGCCTCCGGGGTGTGCAAATCTTTGACGGCCTGCATTTCTTTTTGAAAATAGTACATAACCCTACATACATTTCTATGGTATCAAGACATAGCACTACATACATTTCAAGACATATTGCTGGTGATGCACCAGAAGTATTTGCCATGCTAGGCAGTAAAACCAACCTAGTAACAACAACTTCATTCAAAACATCAGAACTCCAGAACACTTTTACATTTTAAAATTCAAGACAGTGTCTATGGGTGATGACTGAGCAGCAGACTTGTCCTCGAAGATTTAGGCCAGTTTAACTTTACCAACGGTTTCCTATAGAAGAGTTCTGTGACTGGAACTTCGTGTTTTTGAGGTAGCGTCTGTGCTCCTGCAACTCATAAGGGCCCAAACTCTGGTCCACACCTGGTTTCAGCTTGTAACTCAGGGGGGAGACAATGTAACCGTTGCGGTACAGGCAGACCTGTTTGCACATCTCAAAACAGGTAAAGAGTAGGCCAAAATAGGGAACAATCTGGAAAGGAAAAGCAAAATACATTGTATGAGCAACTACTTCACATACAAAACAAATACAACATTATGGGATATGCAGGCTGTATGCTTTTGTCACTACAAATGTATTAGTGAAAATGCTGCTCCCTTATCCCAGCAGTCATGTCAAGTACAGTTATTTGTCAGTGTAGCAGTATGATTCTACTTTAACTTAAACCTCATAAGCCAAACCATTGAAAAATTTAAAAACTACATCTAACCAGGTCAATTGATTCAAATCTATTGATAACATGCTGTTGTTGAGCTTTTTTCAATGGAAGTCCTAGGGGTATTCACAGTGAAAGTTTTATTGATCATAAAAAAAGATTGTGCCAGACGCAGCTTAAGCTCCTATGGGCATATATTTCCAACCGTTTTAACTAGCCTTAGCTATCTAGCTTAGCTGAGGGAACATTACATTCTTACAGCCAAACCTTAATTTGTACAATAATTCAGCAATCACATATCCAACTCATAAATAATTTAACAATAAAATATATATGTGATTCAAATACAAAAGAAATCAATTCACAAAACACATTAGCCCAAACACACACATAAACAGTCACAAGGCCCTGCAGCATGACCTACCTTTACCATGTTGGCTGTGAGGCCACTCCACAAGGTTAGAATGCCCTTGGTTTTGATGACCTGCCTGAAACAATCCAACATCCCAGTGAAGTGGACATCAACCCCACCATAATGCGGCAGGTGAGAACTCTGAGCCTGAAAAAAAAAGTTGAGACATGATCAATTACAGTATCCTATAGAACATTTTGAATGTGCACTGAAGGTGAAAATCCTATTCAGGTTCAACAGCCTATTCAGGTTCTTCCGTGATAGATTCCCCCAGTGTTATTTTGGAGTAATTGTGATGGAGCTGGTTGTGACAAAAAATATATATGCTTTTGATTTTCTTGTAGGAAGTGACAAGTCAGCACTGGCACAAAATGAACGCAACGCACTGACTCATACTTAACCAATTACAGACAAGTCTTATCACATGAGTCATGTCCAGAGCCACGTGCCTCTCTTCTGTAATTCACTTCTCTTTGCAATAATTGCTTTACCAAAGAGACAGAGAAGTTTGTCACTGTTAAGCTTCACTGTCACCTTCTACTTTGTGCCCTTTGCAATGTCAATACATTCAGAAGCGTCACAGGAAGCCTGTCCTCTGCCCTTCCCCCACCCCCAACACACACCAAGTCACGAGGCCTTCCGTGCTCTTAAAAGGGCAAGACTGTTAAGAAAACCATGGGCAGTCTCATCACAGGTTTTGTTTCAAGACAGAGACAAAAACTACTCCTTAGCCAAGGGCTTCCTTAAAATCTCTCTCTATTGTATCTATAGGGGGGGTCAGTTTGCTGTTTGCCCCAAAACAGCAGCACGATTTGCACCTGAGTAAGGTCTTGAGCTTCATTGTATGATTACACTCCTTCACTCAAAGTCATTCTTTATATTGAAGGACTGTCTTTGTCATCAAACAATCAGAACCTTTGTATATACAATTAGAGTTCATTGATAGCTGGGAGACATTGTCAATTTACTGTGTGATATTTGCAAGCCTATCTTTAGAGAACTTATCTATGGCCAGGCAGGCCCTGAACAGTGTCTACATTCTCAGCTGCCACAGCACCTTGTGGTCCCTAATAATAGAGCATGTCCTCTTGTGTTCTTTGACCACAGTTAATGTTTTCTAAGAATAAACCTGTCCTCTAAAAAAAAAAATCAAAGTCATTCAATATTCAGTGTCTGATGTGATTTCATTTTTCCTCATTATAATTATAAACGAAGGAAAAGGTCTCGTTACAACATAGTCTTCTAGTAACTCCACAACTACTTGTTTCATCTATGACTTATAGATCAGCGGTAGCCAAATTGTGCCATCTCATGGAGAAAACTTGCACTGCATCATTGGCAAGGCCTCTGGTCCAACAGGAACTATGTAGTGAAACATTGCAAAAGAGATATTTTTTTGGCGCACTGTTGTTTCTACACACTTGCAGCACAGGAAAAAACATTTCAAATTAGCTTTCATATGTCTGTCAGAAAGTGAATGAAATGCCTTAACGTTACCATGGCCAAGTCAAGTTTATCTACAGCTGAAGTACCTCAAAAACGTTGATACCTTTGACTCATAAAAGCTCAAGAACACACACAAGATTAACTTTAGCATCAACAAATGAAATCCATGTAATCATGTAAAATTTTCCCCCACCTGCATTTTCCGTTTCACTGTCTCAAAAGGGAATGACAGAGTCTGGGCCACTCCTGCTGCTAAGCAACCATTAATGAAGTTTTGCAGAGAAGAGAAGCGAAAGTGTGACTCCTGCCATAACTTATCCAGGTTGACGTAAACTGCATAGCAGCCAATAGAGAATGGAGCTGCACCTATCACAACAGAAACCAAGTATAATGGGTCATCTCTGTTCATACTGCGAGGACAATCTTGTGCATACTCTGATATTCACTAACACTGTTATAGAGGAATGGGGACATACCAATCACAGTGAGGGAGAAGCCCCTATAGAGAGCCAGGAGCCCCTCGTTGTGGTAGATGCTAGAGAGGGTGTGCAGCACACCCCTGTAGGTCGACTCCCTGTAGTTCTGGGCAATGAGACGTGTTTCTACCACCTCCAGAGGGTATGTGGTGAGGGCAGCAGTTATTCCTGCTAGGCCTCCAGCCACCATGGCTTGCCACTGTGATATATGGCCCAAACCATCCATATGTTGGTGGACAATCCTGCAAAATATGTATTGGTTAAAATAAAATGAAGCAGTAGGCTATATGCTTTATCTTTTCCTATCAGAAATGATTTTTTTAGATCATTATGGATCAGGACACAACATTTTTGTGCATTCTATGCATCTTGGTCCTTAGTATCAGGTGTTTCTCAATGTATTCACATTTGAAAGAAATGAAAACAATGTATGTAATTAACAAATGTAGGCTACTGCAAGTAAAGGCGTGACACAGAAAGAATGCACGATTACACTGGGAAAGCAGTATTTTTATCCAGTCAGAGTCACATAGTTGTTAAGTATGACCATATTTTACAACGCGTTCGTCTATCTTGATTTTAACAGTTGTTTGTGTGTAGCGATAGGCAAAGTCTAAAGGACACACTTCAAGACTCCGGGTACATACTGTGCTGAACATTCAGGGGGCGGGGCCTAATTTGTATACACATGTTCCATGCCACGTGACATTTCACTTGTTATGCGCACTCAGACCATTTTAGTTTATACACAGGAAGGAGAACCCATTTCCAGGAGGCCGTAGCTTCACTGACAACTGAAACGCCCGATGGATTCCGGCGAGGGTGTTGCGACACTACTATGTTTCTGATTGGACGAGAAGATAAAGCGTGATTACGTCGTTACATCACATCGGATGAACGATGGTAAACTTCAGCACGGAAGTTGAACATTAATCTGCCGACGAACTGAATTCCTAGCTCGCCGGAGCAGTTAAGGCATTATAATGCAGGCTGCAATGTAAGGGCGAAAGTACACACGGTATAGTATAGAGGAGCACTGTCACTATATCAGGTTCTTACTATTAAAATCCAGTCGTTAGCAACCACAAGCAAACTGCACATCGATGTACCCCCTTTTTGGCTAACGTTACCGTCACTAGTTTCCCCCCAAAACAGTTCGATATTACTCAAATTAACCATGTTACGTCCAAATAACATAAGTGCTCACAAATGATAGAAACCGAATTGATCACGCTGTGAAACTAACAACGAATACAACTCACTAAACTACCACTAATAGTCGAAACACGAGCGAGCTAACTAGCAACCAACCGGACATTTCTCCCATTGTTTACAAACAGTCTAGAATTAGCCGACTAGCTAGCTTTGTTAGCATAAGTGAGGACATCGCATACGTTTAACGTTACAAATATGTGACAACCGGTTCATTTAACTTTCTACCTATGTTAACCATTTAGATAGCTTGATGCACGGTACTTACTTCTTATAAGTTGCCAGATGGATTGCACTGTAAGGAAACAGTCGAAGACAGGAAACCATATTTCCCTTCCAAAACGCACGTAGACCTTCATTCTGGTAGATTAGTAAAAAGCTGTGAATAAAACCTCTTTTACTATGAAATGTGCCTACTTGGCTTACAATTTTTACAACCTCCAAAGGGGAAGTTGCCGTTTTGCTGAAAATCCCAGCAAAACCAACACAGAGGGACCCCTGCGAGCGTGTCAATCTATCGTCTTTTTTAACAGTTGCCATTATTCTCGCAAAGTGGATCCAATTTAGCTCGCGAATACATACACCAACTAACTAAACACTTATTAAATGTAGAGGTTTTTTTTTATCTGGTAAACATGGAGCAGTTCAGTGTGTGAAGCAGAAGCGTTCACCGAGACTGACTGATGTTAGAACAGAAGCCTAGAGTGAAACTAATTCTGATTGGCCAGGGCCGCCACTGCCACACACACTAAATGATAGGAGGAGTAGGGTCCCTTATAACAGCTTGCTCAGCACACACACACCGATATGCTTTATGAACCACCTCCATTGCTGGACGGGAAGACAGCAATACACTGATCTACACATCCAGCCTCCTGACTCTTCTTTATAAGTTAGAGACGTAAAGTGGTATTTCGGACACAACGTTAAGACACTTCAATTGTATGCTCTGCTTTCATCTCATTTACTGCCACTCTCAAATTCCTGGTTGAAATCTGCTTTTGAAAATAGGTTTATATTTCTACTTTCATTATATTTGGCCTGTTTTTCTGTTAACCCCCCAATATTTTTTCCCCCAGCACAAATTCACAGAATATACATTTCTCATGTCTTGTCATGATTATCATGTGCCTCGTGGTTGAATAGTTACCTCTGTCTTAATTAAATATATTGCCTGGCTTCTATTCATATTCTTGCAGTACCAGCTGTGCAAACATAAACATACATTTTCTTCGTATTCGACCACTGTGGGTAGATGCTCATAGCTCATAGAGATACATTCAGTAGTGGTATGTTTCACTCCATGTGACTTCTTGTTTCTTGAGTAGATGCAAACCCTGAGAGAGTCTGCTCTCATCTTAAGGGTCAAGGTGATAGCTAGTGCTTATACTCACTCAAACTTCTCCAGTCCGCTCATTGCATCTGTGACATAATTACTTGGAATATACCCACATCAAGCATCTGTAGAGTGAAATGAATTGTAACTGGATTTGAGTCAATCAATCAATCAATCAATCAATTTGTTTATTTGATCAAGAGGGACAGTGTACATTCATGAACATTAAGATGTAAATGCACCCAATTATAGCCAAAAGGCTAGTTTCCATTGGCAGTCCCCCGGCCAGAGTGAAAAAGGCTATACAACCTAAAAAAAGGCATTAATGTATATATCAAACATAAATCAAAATCAGACAAGAGTCAAGATGTGTCTGCTCATGAGGTATGACAGCAGACCTTCTCTTAAATACTTCATACTTCTGTGTGAATTAGGTGGTAGAGTATCATGTCTCTCCCCAGCAGGATCATCATCCGAGCGTCAGGAATTAGCCTGGGTATGTAAGGAGCAATGTGTTTTTGGTGACCATGTGCGAGAGTGACCTCTAGTGTTGGTATTCAGATTTGTTGGGCATTATTTCATTGCATTCGATGAGAAGTGGGAGATCAATGCACACACCTCTGTTAAGTGCTTCAATGTGTCGTGGCAGCACATGTCTTCATCACATATAGTGACAGGCTACCTTTGATCCCAAATAGATTAAATAATTCAGAGCTGTTGATATGATCATTTCATTTTGCAGATCAACAAACTAGTTAATAGAAAGTAAATCTAGGTCACTTATACATATTAACAATGGTTTGAAAGAACTTAAAAACTAAAAGTCATTGCTTTCAAGGGCGTGAAAAAAACGTAAAACAAGAGAAGCCAGGTTTACTATCCCACGATCAAAAGCATATTTGTTTCGTATCAAAATAAATGTCCATCATCATTTCAACAGAAACTAATATAATACGTACTGTGTGCGTGTCTTTATACTAATAATATATTGTAACATGAATGTTGTTGAATAACTGCAAGCAATGGATATCAACTTCTTTTTGCCGACATAAATAAATGTGGGCAGAACACCTGGACTAGCAGTTTACTAGGCACACAAGGTTATTGCATGTGTCAGATTGCAAAAACTTGTGAATTTTTCACAAAGGTCGGTTTTTAGAGAAATGTATCTGATGACTATCTCCAGATTATTTACTTTTTGTTACTAATATGTAAAATGCCAAGCAGTCTTCTACTTGAAACAATGAAATATTGAAATAAAGTAGGCTACTAGCTCCGTAATGACTATTTATTAAATCTCAGGAATGACAAACAAATAAATCACAACCCCCATGACAGTAATGATACCATACTAATAATAATATCATACATTTACATTAAAAAATAATAAACTATTGCAATTAATGACCATATTGTCAAAAATATAGATTGGTGATAAAACCACATTCCCGGTAAACACACATTCAGTTATTCACAGTATTTGGGTTCCCAGAAGAACATTGAGGGTGAACGTTTGTCTGTACATCTTGCTTAGTTCTTCACAGTAGACTCTCTGATTTTGTGAAGCCAACCCTCATCCTCACAATGTTCATGTGTGGGATTTCCTCAGTGCCACTTCTTCTTCAGTGGGGGGGAAAGAAGACTGGAATAGCCATATCTTACTGCCATATAGTCCTCTACTGCATCTCATACAGCAAGTCTTGGACATTTGACGCTAGCTCTTCGAAGGTTGGTCGTTCTTCTGCTTTCTATGGATAGATCCCAGAGAGAGAACTGAGATTAAACTGGGCAGGGTGCATGCTGAAAGTAAATCAGATATTCTTGCATGAAGTATTGATAAAATGTATACAACTATACCTCTCGCCAGCAAGTGCTCATGATTGAGTAGACTCTCTCGTTGGCCAGTTGGGGGCGATAGAGGCGCAGACCAGTTGACACCTTGTCAACTATTTCTGAGTTATTCAACCTTTCGTAAGGCATTTTCCCCAAAGTGTATATCTCCCACATTAGGACACCTGCAAACATCACATTATTTCATATTTCTTTATTTTCATTATTACACTCATATTAGTGAAAATATGTTGATGATCTAGAATGATTCCTGCAATATGACTATGATATGATATATGACTATGATGACTGACCATATGCCCAGATATCAGACTTGCTACTGAACTTGCAGTACAGCAGAACTTCAGGAGGAGACCAACGCACTGGGAACTTTGTTCCCGCAGAACTAGTATACTCATCGTCCAGCACATACCTAAATGGAAAACAGATCAGATAATTACATTTACTCATTTAGCAGACGGTTTTATGCAAAGCGACATACAGTGTAGTGCATTTTATCTGTATGTATGCTCCCTGGATATGGAGCTCATGACCTTGGAGTTGATAGCACCATGCTGCACCAGCTAATCTCTATAGGAAGCAGACAGATCTCATCACAGATCTGATACTAAAGGATTACAAATATTTAATATCCTTTGGCTGGGCGTTTCCTTGTGAATATACTGAATGCAATTCTCAGTCGTGACTCGTGACCACTCATCAGAGCACAGACACACTGCAGTACCTTGACAGACCAAAGTCAGTCACTTTGATGTCTCCATTGGCAGCTACCAAACAGTTCCTTGCAGCCTGAAAAAAAAGTGAATCTAATGACTTTGTGTTACAGATGAATAGGTGCTAGTCTTGGTGGCTAAAACTAAGTCTGTCTGCAACACTTACGAGATCTCTGTGGATGAACTGTTGAGACTCCAGATAAGCCATTCCTTCAGTCACATCCTTGCACATCTCTAAGAGGTGAATAGGGGTAGGACCTTTCAGGGTTTCCCGAAGATAAGTCAGCAAACATCCGTTTGAGAGGAACTCCGTGACAATGTAAATGGGTCTTTGTGTGGTGCAAACACCATACAGTTGAACCAGGTTTTGGTGACGGAGCTTCCTGGTTTCGTTGAGAGACAAAAAATGAAATGCTCAGCTTTTGCACTTGTGTAACCCAAACCTTTGGTAGTCAGAACTGTCTATGAAACAAAATAGATCAATTCAGTGTTGTAACTTCTCACATCATGACTTTGGCCTCCTCAATGAAGTCATCCTCGGACATTGATCCCTCTTTGATCATTTTAATGGCTACATCGTGCTGTCCCTGCCACTTCCCGTACTTAACCACCCCAAACTGCCCACAGCCAAGTTCCTTTATAAAGGTGAGGTGAGTAGGGTCAATCTCCCAAACACCTGAACAAAATGAAAAACAGCAGCAGGTAGGAATATGTAGAATAGCCAACTTCAGCTTATCAACAGGGCTAGTGTAGTCTGATTATTTAGACTTAGTATCTCAGATATTGAAGTGAATATTTATAATAAAAGAATAATAATAATAATACATCACATTTATATAGGGCTTTTCACAGTTCTCAAAGACGCTTAAATATAAAATGAATATGAAATATTCAGCTTTCCCCAAATTTTGGTAATACTCACCATACCCAAGGCCAAAAGGGGACGGTGCACTCTCCACTCGGTTGGACACAAAATGCTTCAGCCTACTTACTAAACCTACAATAGAGAGTGGGCAAGTCAAGGTTTATAGTTAAAATAGTATGCTGTACAAAACAACTCACTGTTGTGAATTTTTGCTTTACCTGCTGAGTTGTGCTGATGGTAGTTGATGAGGTCCGGGATTGAGCTGAAATTGTGCGACTGCGCCAGATAGAACTGGCCTTGCGAAGTGGTGCAAATATTGTAGTGTTTACACATGCCAACAGTCTCCCTGGTGGAGAAGCCCAGGATTTAGTTTTCAATGTATATGGTCAGTAAGAAAAAGGTACAGGTGAGATATGTGCATTAAAGTGGCATTATGTAGGAATTGCTAATCGCTAACGAGATGCTAGCGGCTAAACCTACCGAAACCTCTTGAAATTTGCTTACTTTGACACTATGACAAACTAGTGAGTCAACAACTTTCCTAACACAGTCAAACATCAAGCAAGTGCAACACAAGACAAAGCAAGACGGCACGTAAGCTACTTACTAGTTCGGCAGACAGTAGTAACCGGGCGGCTTCAGATAAACCTACATAACCCAGTAATATGCCTACGGACCCTGGTATGGCAATGGCACGGAGGCAATTCTCCATATTAAACGTCATTGTAGCGCCCCATTTTTTTTAAGCTGTAAGGTAAAACTGCTAATCCTAACCCTAACACTGAAGTACAAATCCTACATAATGCCATTTTAAGTCAATTCAGAGGTCAGCTACTGCAGTGTCATGGGCTTCTTATGCATCTGATCCCAGCTCTGTGTATCCTGCATTGTGTGGACAAGCACAGTCCCACAGTGGACTCAGGCACAGTCCCGCAGTGGACTCAGGCACAGTCCCACAGTGGACTCAAGCACAGTCCCGCAGTGGACTCAGGCACAGTCCCGCAGTGGACTCAAGCACAGTCCCGCAGTGGACTCAGGCACAGTCCCGCAGTGGACTCAGGCACAGTCCCGCAGTGGACTCAAGCTTGCAACTTTGAGCATGGGATGCTGGCAAGAAGGCTAAAACCCATGGGTGCTAGCGTCTGTTGCTAGCACATCTCTTTAAAATGTTGAGGAGTGAGGTTTACTCACTACACAGCACTGTACCCACTGGCTATTGTTACATCTGGACAGGAGACTTTATATCAGCCCTCTCCTATCTGCTCTCATTTTCACTTTGGCTTTGTTTTTTTTCTTCAATTGTATGTTCTGCTTTCTGCTCATTTACTGTCACTCTCGATCAGTACTCCAGAAACTCACCCCCCGGCTTTTGAGAACACAGACACTGTGTACTTCCCAGCTTTGCTGGAGTCTCGTACTAAGAATCCACCATCTTTGTTCTGTGAAGCACAAAATGTAGTACATTGGATGTATAAAGTACATTTCTGGTACAAATCTGCTTTTGAAAATAGGCTTATATTTCTACTTTCATTATATTTGGCCTGTTTATCTGTTAACCCCCTGATATTTTTGTTTTATCCCAGCACAAATTCACAGAATAGACATTTTCTCATGTGTTTGTCATGATTGTCATGTGTCTCGTGGTTGAATAGTTACCTCTGTCTTCATTAAATGTTCTGCCTGGCTTCTATTCATATTCTTGCAGTACCAGCTGTGCAAACATACATTTTGTTAGTATTTGACCACTGTAGGTAGATGCTCATAGCTCATAGAGATAAATTGAGTAGTGGTATGTTTCACGCCATGTGACTTCCTGTTACTTGAGTAGATACAAACCCTGAGAGAGTCTGCTCTCATCTTAAGGGTCAAGGTGATAGCTAGTGCTTATACTCACTCAAACTTCTCCAGTCCGCTCGTTGCCTCTGTGACATAATTAGCTGGAATATACCCTTCCTTCCTATGAAGAGACAAAAAAGCCACAGAGTTAATTTGATAAAACCCACAATCAACAAACATATCTATAGAGTGAAATGAATTGAAACTGGATTTGAGTCAAGAAATGGATGCTCATCAGGTATGACAGCAGACCTTCTCTTAAATACTCTTAGAAGTGTGAATTAGGTAGAATTACATGGCACGAAGACGCTAAATTATGCTAGTCATATTTTACTATAGTCATATTCTACTAATTTAATATTTCTGTAACCATCACTTCAGTTTTACACACCCGTATTTATCCCTGGCCTTCCACCAGTTGGCATCGCTCATTTCCAGGATGGTGTACTCCTCGTCCTTCCTCAGCTCCAGGTCTTGGGGCGCCATGGGTGGGTATGAGTACTCAGCTATCACGGTGCTGCCTGGGCACGGGCCCTGTTGCGGGGGGGGCTGCGGGGGCTGTGGGGGGAGCGGTCTGGAGGGCTTCTCCTGGTGGGGGGCATACAGGTAGGGGAAAAGAGTTGGGAATATATATGTATGATGATTGTGAAAAAAGAAAGAAAGAGAGAGAGAGAAAGAAAGAAAGAAAGAAGAAGAAGAAGAAGAGTTGTTCATGGGGAGAAATGACTGACCTCCTCCGGTGTGGGTGGGAGAGGTTTTCGGGATTTACGATGGGATTTGTTAGCGAACCCTTCAAAATAAATCATATGAAAGGATTTAATTTGATGAACACACATTCTCTACTTGACCTCAACATTTCAGCATTACAATCTATGCGCTATCTATATCTATGCACATCATATGAAAACCACTGGATTGTTCAAGCAATGTCAAAGCAGCTAAAATAAGTTCTGTTCCAAAACTAGCAAGCTAACTACCTTGCAAACACCACTAACAGCCCAGCTCATATGAAAGGATTTAATTTGATGAACACACATTCTCTACTTGACCTTAACATTTCAGCATTACAATCTATGCGCTATCTATATCTATGCACATCATATGAAAACCACTGGATTGTTCAAGCAATGTCAAAGCAGCTAAAAGAAGTTCTGTTCCAAAACTAGCAAGCTAACTACCTTGCAAACACCACTAACAGCCCAGCTCATACTGATAGAAGCTTGCCAACACACTAACTGGTGTCTTTTTGGCCGTATAGCTGGCAATGTCATGCTGTGAAAGCTTTTCTTCCATTTTTGCAGGGTGTTCCAGCCCGGGACACAGAACTACATTGGGCATATCCTGGATGGCTAGGTGTTTATCTGTCCTTCACATGACCATATGCTATCATAATGAATTTGAGGATTGTACCAAATCTAGTTGCCTATAAAACCATACCTCAAAAAGTGTCAAATTGTTGCATGTTGTTACTTTAATGTGTCACAGCCCTTTACCTCCATTCCTGGTTTCTAGCACCTGGCAGCCCATAGCCTGTTTCACAGCCTGCTGACAGCATCTCCATACGCCATCTTCCCAGAAGCGAGGGTGGTACTTCTGCATCAGGTCCTTGTTGAACCTCACAACTTGAACACGAATGTGTTGGAAGACATTTCCATTAAATCAACACAAGATTTGCATGAGTGGCGAGAACTGTGTCACGATGTTGGCCTTGATTAGCATACTCACCATGCCTGATTTTGCGTATCCATAGTTTTCGGATGTCATCTGACTTGGAAAAAACGTAGAGAGGTCCTTCATCATAGATGATCTGTGTTTAAAAAAAGGAGACATCTTTGTGAAGTAGCACTGATGCTATCCGCAGTATTTTCCTACTTTTGCCACTGTTGCCTTAGGACTATTGTTTTTTGAGATGAGGTGCTTTTGACTTTTGCCTGAGATAAATCACACAAACACCAAACTTCTGTGCATTGCTTCTGACTGAGAAATTCAGACATCGGAATGTGCTAAATGTCTAAATGTAGCATCCTTGTTCCCTAGGAGCAGTCACCGTGGCAAAACACAAAAGTAATTGTGTTGGAATTCTAAAGCTGGGAGATGTGGCAGTGTATGAGGGACATCATAAAAAGTAGCATTACATAGTAAAATGTGATGACCACTCCGGGTGAACAGCTGCCTGCTTTATCAGTGTGTGTGTGTGCGTGCATGTGCGTGTGTGTCTGCATGTGTGTGGTATTCAAAGTTGCAACACCTGCTGTGCTCATGGCCTTTTTTCAAGAGACCTGGTTTCACTTCTCACTCTCCACTTTCATGAAGTCAAATCATGTCAGCTCTCCATCGTGGTTAGAGCGTATCTGGGGAACTGCTCTGGCTTGGTGGTGTAAAATGCATATGGACACATGAACAATCAATGCCTAATTCACTTCCTATCTCTGGTAGGAATCAAAGAATGTGGACCATAAGTACATGCCAGTCTTGAAGAACAGTTTCAAAGCACCATATATTTGAAACCACTGCTACCCTTTTTGATCACATTTACTATAACAAGTTGTAGCACAGCATCTCATTTGATCAATAAGTTTACTCTGATTTGACATACTGTGTTAAGTTGTTAAGTTTCAATGAAACTCTAGGAATGGCATAGATGGGAAGGAAAAGATAAGAAGTCTCAAAAAGTTCATCAGTACAAGTTTTTGGTCACACTTTATTGGGATAGTCCCCTATAGACTATCTACAGAAACTCTGTTGACTACAATTTATGGTTACGGTTAAGGTTAGGGATTTGTTGTTAGAAAGACTGAACTTGAATTTCAATAAACCATCTGTAATGTTCCTGTAGGCAGACTATCCACATAAAGTGTTACCAATGTTTCACCTACATATGGATGGAGGAGCTCACCTGGAAAGGAAACAGTCGTTCAGGTGGAGAGTTGTCCTCTGGTATTACAGTCTCCACACATTTGATCTTTTCGAGTTCAATGGAGCCTTTCAAACTTTTCTTTTTCTGTTGATAACAGCAAACATTGAGCCACCATGTTGCTCAGCCAACCTCACACGCATTCAGAGATCCTTAACAGCATGTGAAAATTCCCTTACTTGATGTCTGTGTGATGGATAGTGCATAGCTCACCCCTTACTTGATGTCTGTGTGATGGATAATGCATAGCTTACCCCTTTCTCAGGGTCATAGTCATAGTAGGAGATCTTTTCATCTGAGAGAACAAATAATCTCTCCTTGTAGTTTAAAGGTGAGGTCTTTTTCTTCTGTTGCGAACGTTTTATGAAGAGCTGCTCTAGGTTCCTTTCTGACATGATGACTCCGCCTACTTGTCTGAAAGTCACAAAGATTTTTGACAAAAGCAAACAACATGAATGGGTTTTTAAATCTTGAAATGTAAATTGGTTTGAAATTACTGATGAATCTGAGTCTGAATAGAGATGCTTCTCGCTACAATGAATAGCCCCTGCTGGCCATTTGGGAGCCCTAACCAGAACTGCTTTGTGGTGCCCTTCCCCACGTCAAATAAATAAATATAATAGTTATGATATATATTAATAATAATGTCAAGCTCTTCATATAATGAATATAAACCAATAACAATAACACAAAAAAGTCATGCAAATTTGAAACAGATTGGGGAAGTAAGGTCAAGAATAACCTCCAGGCACCAGCCAGGTAGTTGATGCAGCTTCTGCACATATTCTGAGCTCAACCTGTCAACCTGGACATGATAGGTAGAGCCAGGCAGACCAGTGAATATATTTAAGACGGGGTCTTTCTGGCCATAGGTGGAATGTCGTATCATTGAGTGGACAGGAGTCCTTGTATGTTGCCAGAGGCAATACTCCAAGCCACACGGCGTAAGACAGCAGAACCTGCCGGGTGGGAGAAACCAGCTCTGATGGCCTCCAGCTCAACATCAGAGGGAAGGTGCACTGTCTGTTTCTGAATGCTGAGAATTCCCTCAGTAACACTGCCCTCTAATAAAAAAGCCCAGATTAAAAAGTATACTGAAGTTTGTATACTTTGTATACTTGCGTGCACTCGTGATTAATGTGCTAAAAGTGTGCTATTTTCAAGTACTAATTATGTACGTAGTATACTAAAGATATGTTATTAGTGCTAATAAAGATATACAACTAAGTGTACTTCACTACTATTTTGAGACACTATTAAGATGCCCTTAAATATACTTACATACATACATCTTCTTCCACACTAGTTCTCTACTTTGTTTCAGCTTGGAGTATACTTAAATCCTCTTCTTAGATAACTGTTAATACATTTAGAATATATAGGAAATATATGTATAATTCAATCAGAATATGTGGGTATGGCATTGCATGTTGTAGATATATTTACAATGTATAATCCACACACTTTGATTGAATCATATACATTTCCTATATATTATACGTGTAGTAATGGTTATCTGAAAGGTGGATTCAAGTTGAAACAAAGTACATTTTTGGACAGAATTAGTCAAAAAGATGTACCTAAGTATGTATATTTAAGTGCATCTTAATGGCGTCTCAAAATAGTAGTCAAGTACTCTTAGTTGTATTTAAGTTTATATTTAGAAATGAGAGGACCGTTTTCACTGTGTATGGTTGGGAGTGGGGCATTGTTGAAGTGAAGTGAACCTGATAATACAAAAGAATTTCCATTAAATGTTGCCCGAAACAAAATGGAGCTGCGTGTTTGTTGAGTTGAAGAGTGCAACAAGTCATGCTATAGGCTACTTTGAGGGACAACAGATCAGAGGAGATGTTACATCTGAAGCAGAAGAGACTGATAATCACTCTAGCAAATGGACGGCAGGCTACTGTATGTGTTAATGATGTCTTAAACAACTTTCTTGGAATAAACCACACGCCCACTGACTTAAATGCTGGCTAGATTTTCCATTTTGCCCCTAGACTAGGCTTATAACATTACATTTTGCCTATAAGATCTTTAGCTTTCTTCCCAACTTGGACGTTTCTTGCCTAGTATGTGCAGGCATTGGGTAGGCTTTACAAATTAACAAACGTTCAAGAGATGCAACAGTGTCCCAATCCTTCATGTCAATATGTCTGTAAAATATTTTGTTACGTGCAGGGGGGTAGCGTGTATGTGTGTGAGTATGCAATGTAGTTATCCCAGAATGTTGTGCAAATGTAGCAGAATGTTAACGTTTAATTGTGTTTGATTTTGGAACGTACGTGTGTCTTCCTACTTGTGTTAACATGACATTTCTGTTACCATTTTTAGGCTGTGTGATACGTGTAGATCCTGTGTAGTTAGCGTATTTGTCCGCCCTTACCCACTGTGTTTTGTAGAGATTAGACCTCATGTGTTTTCCTGTTCAGTATCAGAGTTTCTTGTGTTTCACAATAAACAGCAGAAAAAGCAAATGAGCCTGAGCGTTGTTCTAACTCTACATCACAATACAGTGCATAGCTTATATGCATAGAATGATGTACTAGTCTGGAAGGTGGGAAGGAGATTATTGTTATCTATTCAAATTTATTTTTATGCATTTATTTTGCGATGGACGGCGTGTACGTAATGGTGGCCCTTAAGGAGCAGTCACAAGCTGACGGTTCCAAACAAGTATGTACTTTCTATGCAGCTTTAGTCTTTGTTTTAGGTGTTAATTATGCATTCACAGAAAAGGAATTTAAATACATGCAAAAAAGCCCCTGAAACAGAGAAACAAGATGCAGCGATTTCACAGGAATATTGTGAAACCTTGTTTTTTCTGGTGTGCTCATCACCTGCTCATAGTCACTTTAGAGGCACTCTTTACATGTACACAACAAACATAGTTGCAGGAGGTTATAAGGACATGTAAGGACAATATCAATTCATGTATGGGCGTCAGTGCTTATAGTCTGATGGGAGAACCTTAATCGCTTGTGTCAGACAATGCATTGTCTTCTTGTGTGACTTGAGAGCATGTACTTGACAGGACAATGAACCGAAGTTTTCTTCCCCAGACTGTTTAATGAAACTTCTGCCATGTCTCCGCGCAGCATTGCTTCTTCTCAGTGCGTTGAGTTCTGAAAGTTGTGATCAAGTGGTTGTGAGAGGATACCTAACGTGTTTGAGTTTCATTTAGTATGAGCATTTTGGATATTTGAATTATAATATTAGAATGTTTTTAACATTTCTATTGCTTGACGTGGGAGGTAACGGAGGACTCAATCAGGGCTTGGGCTAATGGGTGGCCCTGCTTTTGCATCTCCAGGATGGGACGCTGCATCGGTAAGCCCACCTCTGTCCGGCAGAGGCTGGAAGTGGCCAGGTATCAGCGTCCAGGTATCAGCGACTGATTAGCAGACATTTGCATGGGGCCTTCATGCTGTGTCAATGACACCCTTTGTTGCCGCTATTTCCTGCCCCTGCACATCTGTTTCCTTTACCCATATCTTCCTGCTCCGTGTTCCAGACCATCGAGCCACTTATCCAGACAGAGGCTCAAGCTATCAGCGGCTAACGTTACGCCACAACCCCACCCCACCCCACCTCCCCCTTTCATAATACACTTCCAATGGTTCCTGCTCTTTTTGTGTTCTCATTAAGGTTAATTAAGCCAAATGAACCACTCGAGTCTGTCATGAATTGTATATGTAAAACTCAATGTCGCAATTTTTTTAATGGCTATGTCATTTTGAGTCTGGGTGAAATAATTGAGTTCACAGGAACTTTATCAGGAGCATCTTTGTGGTTGTCTGTCCCCCTCCTACACATCACAAGGCTCCCATTGATTCAATACTGAGGCGGAAACAAGAGGTAGAGAGAGATATGGGTATTTGTTAATCATTTAGTCTTTGGGATAATGAAAGCTTTGTGCCTTGGCTTAGCCCTGCTAATGATAAGCCATACACCCTGAGTAGAAAAAAACTAAATTCACCCAAAAACATTTGTTCCTACATTTGGACACAAGGACACGATTAATATGGTACAAAAAAAAAGGGGACAAAAAACAGGTACCTTTATATTGAGTCCATGTGGGGACTGTAGACTAGGATTTTCTCAATAATGTGTACCAACATTTGTGAACAAGAGTAAGATGTTGGCCTGAGTAGATGATGAGATGTACGCCAACTAAAAACAGACCTGCTTTAAAAAACATTTGAGCATTTCCTAGTTTTCTAAGCTGCTGCTGCTGACACCAGTTTTGTCACCTTGTCACCACACTGTCACCCATGCAACAGCAGAGTGTTTGTTAACTTTTTAAACACTTTCAACACCCCTCTACATGTACACGTCTCCCTCGTTATCGGGCTTCGGGCTTTCCTTTAAAAGATTCCTTTACTGTTGCCTTTGTGTTTTGGATGTTCTGGAGAATTTAGAATTGGCTTCTTGTGTTGTATTGGAATTCTTTTATGGTTACCTGAAGGGACAATTGCTTATACTACCACAACATGGGGAAGTTGCATCAATGCTACCCTACAGTATAAAGGAAGAAGGGTCAGCTTGCACAGTGACTTAGTTTGCCATGACATTCTTATACATCAAGCAGAAATGTACAATGTGCTTTCTGCATTCACCCATGCAACCTGACAATGGCATTACATGTCACCTTTATTTATAATGTTGCATTACAGCACACAGGACGTAAGGGACAAGAGCCTGAGTGTATTTTTAATCTACATAACCAAATACCCCGGCTAAATGGACACCAACACGCTGATACACACTGGAGTGGGCAACAGCTGCTAATATAACCTTGACCATCCAAGGACCTAAGTAATTGTTTGTCCACTGCCACTTTGGCCACAGAATATTACTTCAATGTAATCACACTGCACATTATGTTATGGCCTGAAAAAAAAGCAGTTGGTGTATTGAGCAATGGTAACCTTGCATGTCCTCCCTCAGAAAGCTTCCTGACTGATAAGTACTCTGTGTGCATGGTGCTGATGTTAGGGGGGACTGTGTGCAAGATAGACTTGGCCACAGCTTATCGGACCAGAAGTGAATCCTCACCACAATATTATATTTACGCAGCCAGTTGTATGTAGAGATATTTACTGAATGCTTAGCTGTCATGGAGGGTGATGAGAGTGCTTGTTTTGAACAAGCTGTTTCACACAAGTCGTGTGGGCAGACTTGTGGTTCATAAGAATTGCTGAATTTCGCTCTCATCTCACTGCAAACATTTACTGTAAAATGAACCATGACATCTGCATTTGTGAGAGGGAAGTGTGGGGCTGGATTGCAGTTGCTTGCGTCGGCTTTAGTCTCTGGGGTCACAACTCAGTTTAGCTCACAGCAAGTAAGCTAATCAACCCCAAGAATGGGTATGTTCCTGGTTGCCTGATATATCTTATTGTTATTCAATTCAATTCAATTCTATTTTATTGAAATAGCGCCAAAACTGAAACTAAAACTAAAATTGTCTCAAGGCGCTTTACAGAGCCCAGGGCCTGAAGCTCCCTGGAGTTAGCACAATGGCAACGTTATCTAGGTTGAAATTCACATTGCAGTGTTTCTCTTCAGGGTTATGCTGGTTCAAGTAATTCTACTGAGGTTCACTATTGGGAATCTGGGTTGATGAAGACAAGAAAACCCACATGTTACAAAGCAACCCCCTACATTTGCCATGCATATGGAGTTGCCATGCATATGGAGTTGCCATGTATCAGCCATACATACAGTATGATTCCTGACGCTGTGTGCTGACATAATCAGCAACTCACATTTGTACTTTATGTCATATGCTATTCACAGTAGTTTTTTTTGTTTTCTATTCCTCTATTAATATTTTCATCATCTCTTTCTGTGAGAAGGATGGAAGCAGAAGAAATCAGCATATGAGTTACTAACATACAAGTGAGTTCTTACAAACCAGCCACTGTAAAAGCACTGGAATGGATAAATAGCCCACCAGTTATTGCAAAAGAGCCCTTTATTCTCATCATTAGTGGGACCATTTGCATGCCAAAGCAAATGTACTCGGCCTCGCAGTACGAATTTGCATGGAATAGCCGCAGTGCAATAGAAATTGAACATGCTAATTGAAATTTGATTATACAGTCAGCAGTACTGTGGAAGTAGCAGTGTACCACAGATGCTAATCACATGGTTTTAAAAAAAACGCAGTGAGGAACCAAGAGGGACCGTGGCAGTGCTCTGTCTCGCTCTCTGTCCCCTTTGTCAAGTGAAAATGCACAGTGAAAGAACAGTAGAGAGACAACAGCTAACATAACAGCAGGCCCTAATAGGCTGCTGCTCTTGATTCTTTCACTCTCACTTTGGTAGACCACATTTCCTTTGAAACATCTTGTTTTCTTGTCACAAAATGCATGTATTCTAAATAAAACAGCTGCACGACCATGTTGGTATGCTACTGTGTGTCCATGTATACATTTCTACTCCCTTGCTAAGGTTGCAGGCTGTATTCCCTCATTGTGTTGTGGTAATAATGGATAATGGGTATGCATCTGGCCGCATCACAGTGCCCAATAGAGGGACCCCCACTGTCAGAAGAAAATGGACAAAATGTGACGCTTACCTTGTTCTCTTCCTGACACGTCTCTGCCAATTGTATGCAATGTGGCGGCTGTTTAAAGAGCTGATGTGGATGTAGGAGAATTCTGAGTGAGTTACACTGTAGACTGGTTGTGACACACAGTAGAGAAATAAACCCCACCCTTTGAGAGGATTTGACTTTAGTTAGTTCCCCTTTTGCTTCCTGCTCTTTCTGCTCATTTTCATATGAGCTCATTTTAATTCAGGCATTATAGAAGACTAAACATTAACAAGACATTGCATTTCTGTACCCACCACACTTGCTAGGCAACTTTGGATAGTTTTTCTTTAATTAATTAGTCTGTTCATTATTTTCTTATTTTCAAAACACAGCATTCAAACACTTGAATAGGCAATGACCATAGCTAAACTATGCTTTTCATAATATAACTACCGCTCGTAATTATTTCAATGTTACCTGCTTTTCTTTTGCCTAAATACAAATGGAGTGAAGTGAATTATTTCTTGAAAAGAAAATTATTTGAAATTAATTTTGAAGTAATAAAACATCTGCAAGCATTCATTTAGATTTCCCATTTAGAGATTCTGGTGTATATATCTTAATTTCGGGATGATAAATGCTGATACAATTACAATTTAAAAAAAAGTGTTTACAGTCATTGTGCTGATACAAGTCAAGGCTACGCAAGGTACATGTTGAACATCCAAACCGCAAGAGGGCGACGTCAACAAAATGAACGCGACAATTGACAAGAAAAAAAAAACGTATATTAGGAAAGCCTTCCGAGGTCAACGTCCTCTTCCCTCTTGCAACGGGTTCGCCAACATGGTAAGCCAAAATTTCAGCCTGAACCGATCTGTAAAATCTTAAGTAATCCATTAGTTTGACAAAATATTTTTGTTATCTTGTTAATTCTGTAAAGTAATTAGTATCTTAACAATGCATTAAGTATAATATTACATTCGATTTATTTGCTGAGACTCAAAAAAATGTGAAGTGTTTGGATTGCTATACATCCCAGATCTCTGCCTATATTATGGCTAAGTCTCATGGCCTTGTCGTTGTTTGCAGTTAGGCATTATGTCTTCTGTACTAATTATATGCATTTTATTATGGGCGTTTAAGCCTGAAGTCACAATTTGAGGCAGGGAAATTATTACTTCGTCTTAGTTGGATAGCTAGCCAGGTGTACCTAGCCTGATTGCTAATGGAGCTAACGCGGTTGTCCATCGCTGTATTCTCAGGTGAACGTGCCGAAGACCCGGCGCACGTACTGCAAAAAGTGCAAGAAGCACCAGCCTCACAAAGTTACCCAGTACAAGAAGGGAAAGGATTCTCTTTACGCCCAGGGTAAGTACGGTTGTCATTCTCGATTCCGATTGAATGGGCCTGACTAGTTAGCCTACAACTTGGCCGGCTAAGTAACAGCAAACGATGTTAACCGCTTTGCAATTTTGTAGGTAAGCGGAGATACGACCGTAAGCAGTCCGGTTATGGTGGCCAGACCAAGCCTATTTTCCGTAAAAAGGTAAGTTTCATGTTCTGAAGTTGTGCGTTAACATTCTGTTAGCTTATACAGTAGTACACTACGCCTGCCATGTGTTTGTAGGCATAATCATTCAATTCATTAAGACATTGCCGCAGACATCTTATTCGCTGGTCATTGTTGTAATAATAGGCCAAGACTACAAAGAAGATTGTGCTGAGGCTTGAGTGCGTAGAGCCAAACTGCAGATCAAAGAGGATGGTTCCCATTAAAAGATGCAAGCACTTTGAATTGGGTGGAGACAAGAAGAGAAAGGTAAGTTGTCTCTGGGTTCTACACGAGGGCATTAGTTTGCTCAGAATTCATGTATTGGACTTTTTTGTAGGTAGTTGTATCAATCACCAACTGTCAGAGAATGGTAGTTTCTGTATGCTTTGTCGACATAATTACTAGGATGGAAGGCTGAATGTTTTGATGGATCAATCCTGGATATGTTCTGATTACTTGTTGGTTTTTAGACATCCATTGCTTATTTTGCTGATCTCCTCATAAAAATCGTTTAGTCTTGGCGTTTCCACAAATTGTACTGTTGCATTTGTTGAGCACAGATGTTTGTGGATCTCTAAGGTATTTGTGAACATGGTTTATTGTGAGTTCTGAGCTGCTTATTTGTTTTCAACCTACTTCTAGCTCTGATCTGTTATTGCAGCATACTGAGCTCTAAAAATGTAATTGTACTCTAGGCATTGAGATTGAGTTTAAATGCACTATAAAAATGTGCGTTTTGGGCTGAACTCTTTTTTTTGCAAGGCGGTTGGCTGACATGGTTAACTATTTGGGACTTTCTACATCTTGATATTCATAGACACTCAGGCTAGTTAACTGTGCGCTGGTTAGCATGCTAACCTAAGTGCATATCTGGCCAACACAAAGCACAGGCTGGTGGCATAATCTCTGTTGGGATTTATTGAATGAGATGGTGATTGTGACTGCAGAGTTGTATGGTACCACCTGTGCTCTAAGTCCTAAATATTAATGGTATGTGTAGTGGAGACAGGAGTCAGGATGCTGTGAAGTATAGTTTCATTGTACATTTAAACTTTACATATTGGTTAGAGGTGTACTATTGGGCCTCAGATGGCGTCAAAACCGGTATACTTGTGAGGGTAAGGAGATCATTGCTAATTCTGAGGTCAATCACTTTGATCTTCAGGCAGCATTCATAGAACTGTATTTAAAAATGCATTATGGCTACAAAAGTTGGCGCATTAGTTGGCACATTCATTTCTTACCGTGAGGATGGAACAGTGTTCACCTTTTGAGGTTCAGAGTTGGTTGTTACTGACAGTTGGTGGTCTTTTGGTAATACATATGCAGCAGGTACTTGTGGGATTATGTAAGTGTTTGTTTGGATCCATTTTGTCTATGGAAAACTGACTTTTTCTGTTTCTCTGTTTCAGGGCCAGGTCATCCAGTTCTAAGCTGGGTCATCGGACCGGACTTTCAGTTTTCAATAAAGTGCTAAAAATGAACCTTACATGTGTGGTCTTCACTAAATGTTGGTCAATTGAATGGGTCTCTTGATACGGTACGGTATACACATTTATTGAGGGAATGGAACAGATAAAAGTAGTTATTTACTACTTTAATGGGTAAATATTGAGAGAAATTCAGAGATCGGGTGATCCAAACAGCAGAGAGAAGTTGGTGGAACATGTACGTCACTTATTTTAGTTCTTTCAATGAGGAACTAGTCAATTTTAAATTCTGGGGTAGCTACAGAAAGGAGGCCCTTAACAATTTAGTACCAGTACCAAGAGGCTTTTCATTCAATTTGGTAGCTGAGCATCATGCTGTCTTAAACAGAATTTATAAAAACATCAATCATACAATGGGGTAAGGGGTGGGAGGCTTGGGTGGGGAATACTCCTTGGGAGTACGGACCTGGGTAAGTAGGAGTTTAACCCCCATCTAAGGGACGGGGTGAGGGTGGTATGGCTGCCTGGCACTGAAGCAAGATTGGGGTAAGGGAAAGTGGTCTGTGAGCGCCTTAGCCCTATTCACTGGCTCGCTTTCAGCGGCCTCATTAAGACTCCTTTGAATGACTCTCTCCGATATGTGACGATACTAGGTGTCAGTACAAAAGTTCAAGCATCTTTTGTCATTCTTAGTGTCTAGAAGGCATTCTGTAATTTAATCTCATTCGCGCTAATTTTGCATTAGTCTATATGATCTTTATGTATAGCCCTCGTGTCAATCGGCGAGATTGATAGCAACAACCTTTTAAAACCATTAATAGACTAGGGGACGTAGTTGTGGGCAAACGCAGGTCCCGGCTTTGTTTTTAGTGACCTAAAGCTTATCTACTCTATACTTGGGCTTCCTTATACAATACATAAGTGGTGATTGAATATATATCCGCAGTTAGATGTAGACTTGTACATTATGACGTGGTGATGTATGTTTTATATTTCATCTTTTTTTTTTTCATCTGGGATTTGGCGTCAATTTGGTGATCTCACCATCGGGCATCGCTGACCTGTGTGTGTGTGGCATATTTCACCCGTTTACTCAACTTTTTGAGTGTAGCATTCACCATCATGCTGTAATGTGCATTTGGGGTAAAAAATGACAATTGTGTTAACCTGTCTTGTACTTCAGGTAGACATGTTCAAATTGTGTTTATTAAAGTACATATGAAATACTCAATTTTATAAAGTGCTTAAATCTATGTTCCCTTAATAACCTTTCCCTGAGTAGTCCTGAATTTGAGTAACTGTCAGTAGTGCTGTGCCTGAGGGGTTGATCTTCAGTATCTGCTTGCTGAAGAGGGCCTGGACCCCCAGCTCCTGGTACGTGGGCAGGATCTGGGTGACATTACACCTGGGGTTGCAGTACTGCCAACTGGGCAGAGTAGCCAGTGTGAGGGGGAACCCTCTCGGACCTCCAATCTCCTGCCTGTTGAGGATCGCCAGGGCCAGCCTGGCTCCGGATAGTGGTCGCTCCCACATCTCAAAGCTGTCCACCTTCCAAAGCAAGACAGGGTAGTGATTACCTCAACTGACTCAGTTGCTTAGATACAAGATGTGGGATTGATCCTGTGCCCCTTCCAGTAGTTGATCAAATTTAAGGTGACTGGATAATCCTGCCAGTTCTTTGCTTGTTAATATTTAGTTCAGTTCTGTGTTTGATCTGGTGTATTCTGATTAAGTTTATTGTGATGACTGCACCTATCTTGACTGGAATTAAGGATCAGCAAGTACATTACTGATTAATAATGGTCAGAACTTTTTTCTACTCCTGAGTAAGAACTGAAGACACGTTAGGCTTTTTCCTTTTGGTCTATGATCTACTCTGCACATCTATGTGGTGCTCATTTCCTAAGCATGATAGACATGTCTTGCTTTCCTGTAGAAGACAGCATAGCACCAGAGTGTATTTCCCGTAATATACCATATTCAACACCAAAAGATGAAACCATTACCGTTCCAGTCCGGTAGCCCTGTTTCCCCAGTGGGTCCTGGCTGATGCCGATGATTCGCCGATTCTGCAGCAGCTCTTTGGACTTGGGACAGATGTCTCGCAGGTCATTGGACATCAGCAGTGGGGCCGCCATGATAGCCCACAGGGCCATCTGAGACTGCTGCTGGCTGTGACTCAGTCCAAAGTTCCCAATGACCAGCTGGAAGTTGAAGAAGGTAAAATTCTTAGCAAGGATTTTTCTCCCTTTCGAACTGGCAGATAAAATACCTGACATTAAGGTGAAAATACCATGTCTGGATCATTCCACCCGCCAGGCCCAGCAGCAGGGGTGAGGATCTTCTGATTGGTCGCTGTCCAGTCCAGAATGGTCTTAACACTACTCCACGAGTCGTACACGTCTGCAAAGTTTCGCCAGTGGTTACACGTCTCCCGTATTGCAGTGTAATTAGGCTGAGAAAAGAAAAAAAGGAATCCATTTAAAATCAGCTTCCACACCATGAACTACGAACCACTTGTTCAAGGCATGATTTCACTCTTTTATACACTCTTTGGCACACGCTAAATTGTGAATGACTATTGAAATGTGCAGGACATTTTATTTTAATCACTTGCTTACCTCATGAAATGGCCATTCGTATAGTGGCCACTCACAGGAGTACACGATGCTTCTTCCAGTTTGATTCAAAGCTCTGGACATATTCTTATAACCTTAAACATGTCAACAGAAACGGATGGTGTAACTGTAAAGTTCTATACAAATTGCAGTGTTTTTACAAAATAACTGTCACTTAATACCTTCTCCAAGCATAGTCCAGTTCATATAGCAGCCATCGAACTTCAACAAATCCACCCCCCATTCGGCAAAGGTTTTGGCATCAGTTTCATAGTAGCCAAGGCTACCAGGATAGCCACCACACGTCATGGACCCCACATCTGCATAGATTCCCAATTTTAATCCCCTGGAATGAACCTGAGAGAAGACAGCAAGTTCTTACACTATCATATTGCAAGGCCTTCATAGTGTACCAACACAAGGACACCTGAAGAGGGCAGTATTGTGTAAACCAAATTAGGTAGTCTATGGACTATACAGTATTTTGAACCAACACTTAAGACAGAAATGTAAATTAAATAATATTCAGAGATGGATTCTGTGTAATCTGTGAAACACATTATCATATTTTAATTTATGGTAAAACAGCATGGACCACTGTGATGGTTTGACGGTGTACTGACAGCAGGACTGGCGTCACGTCATAAGGCAGCCGTGCCCACAGTTATAATTGAATTGTAACAACAGTAACATTGTTGAGAATAGGCCACTCACATAGTCTGCCAGCTTCTTGATGCCACTGGGAAATCTCTTGGGGTCCGCCTGCAGGCGTCCCTGGGCATCTCGCTGGTGGTGAGGCCAGCAGTCGTCTATGCACACGTACTCATACCCCGCCTCAAGCCAGCCCTCCTTGACCATGACATCAGCCATCTGCATGTACAGCTCCTCTCTGCCAGGCCACAGGTTGAGCCAAACAAAGAGAACAGTTCCAGGTCACTAGATTTTAAGTCAGCTTTATTTCTCAACTGTAAGGTTCTCAGGGGCTTCTTGTTGGTGCCCTTTCCGTGTACCTCTTATAGATGGAAAACACAAAAGCTGAAAAAGTAACCCACTGAGCAGGCTAAATGGATGGATGGATACTTTATTAATCCAGAGGGAAATTTAGGGCATCCAGTAGCTTATACACTTTACTTAACTCACAAACATACATACATAAATCACATACACAAAGGGAGAACATGTTCACAGGGAGTGGGGTGTTTACAGATACAGGATAGATCTGACCCAATAGTACAGTGTGCATTGATTGTGACAGTGTTGATGTCCACGAGGAAAGTAGTGCAAAGAGTGAATGTGCTTGTGTGGGTAGTGCAAATTGAGCTTGGTGAATTGAATGACGAAGGTGTAAGATAGCTGGTGTAAGGTGATCACGTTGTTTCGCGTTATTACTATGACATTGATGTCATTTCTATATCAATTTCATTTCGTTGTGCAAGAGGAATGAAAAGCACATGACCAAGGAATCACCATATGACTTCTGGGCTGATCATGCAACCTCTGACGATTCATGTCGTGATTATCTGAACACAGTGTTGACATTATCTGTAATTCTGATGTACGTGCAGTGGTGAGTTCTATCTGACCTCTGTTAACATACAGTTTGTTTCAGAGCAATCGAGGTGTGTGACATTCACGTCGACGCGATGGTTTTACAACACCACCGTGAGTTCAGTGATCATAAGACCTGTGGCGATCATTCTTCTCAAAGTTGAAAATATGATTTATTTCAGAGTTTACATGTGGAATTTGAGATGTTTGATTGCCAAAGGCCAACACGTCTTATTTGGGTCATATTCTGTGTTATTTGAGCTCTTACCTTATGCAGTTCTGAGGGTCCATGTTACAATCAATGTTACACATGAATCTCTCCCAGTGCAACCATCCCATTGTAGGAGTCAGGGCAAGACCATTGTCTAACGCTTGCACTGGATGGACAGACACGCACACAACCGCTATAAGTAGGTAAATCATCATCATTCTGTAAAGAATGGGGTCTCTTCTCGTCTGTACACTGCAACCTGTTTCCACATTACCGCGCAGCGACAAAAACGCAGGAGTAGCTTCCTTGTTTGAATGGAGACCAGCCCACTTACAGAGACGGACTTTGAAATTAATCATTTAGATGAAACATATTTCCTGTGATCCTGTGCTTCAAGCAATTAAAATGTATTTGTAACTGCCTTCCGCATGGACCACCCTCTCAGTTTGTGTACTTCCTGCTTCCTCACGTTACAATGTACACATTGCGGTTCACTGGTGTGTCACGTGACCGAAAAATTACATTCTCAATCGAATCTTCCTTTCCCCCTCTTTTGCAGGAGCACCTTTCTTGCTATTCGTGTAACGTAGGCTACCAAATATTTCTTAAACCTTATTACTGCTATCAGATGTTAGGGGTTGAAAGCTTGGCCCGGAGACATTCGTCTATGTCTGTCTATGTACATAAATAATCTCAATATTCTGATTTACAAAACATGCTTACACATATTTCCAATCAGTATTTTCATTGTGAACATTTAGGTTGTAGTAGGCTACATGTCTAAAGGCTAAATTAGTAGTTAAAGTTATATCTCTACTAAATGTAGAAATGTGTTCAACCCCTTACATTAATATTCAGTAGTGAACTCCTTTGCTGCCACAGCAGCCTTAAGTTTTTCGAAGTGAGACAGTCAGCGTCATTGCAGTGTTTCCCCTCCTTGGTAGAATTTCTGAACATTTAAGTTGAACTTGATGGGATGGTGGTCCTGGACTGTAGTGCCACATATATAATATTCACTTCACTGTATTTGAGCCACTCCAGTGTTTCTTTAACCTTGTGCCTTAGGTAGTTGGTCTACGGGTAAGCAATCCTTCTCCCAAGCCCTAGTTTTACAATAGGCCGCAACAGGTTTTCTTGCTATATTGTGTAGAATTTCTTTCCATTCATTTTCCCTTTAATTCTAAAAAGTTTACCACTTCCCTCAAATAATAAATATCCAGCAGGACATATATAGGGGAATTACAACTGACAGCGGTACCTTCCCGTCCTTTATGATATTGTATTGTAGTCAATCAGCTTTTAGGAAATTTAGTTACCCTTCAAACACAACAAACCTTTGCAAAATCCTGGAGGGATCACAATTTTTTGGAATCCCTACAGGAAATTGATTTTAACCACAATTGTTGAGAATTCACAACAATCACAACAAAAGACTGGCTTAAGAGCAGATCACGTGCATTGGCGTTACATGCTTGTTAGGGAAACGTGTGTAAAAAATGAACGAACGAACGTTCGTATTATCACTCCTAGACAACACCAGCCCAGTTATGGTCAAATAACTGGTACCTGTGTATCATTTGTGAAGAATTTGTGATCTGCCTTAATCTGGAACTCAGAAACACAGATGTTTAAATATGCAAGTAGTATATGACAGTTTTTAATTTATTTAGTTAGCAGACAAATAACTAGAGCCTTTGGAAATGTACTAAAGCACCACTGTTCGCAATAAAAATACTGATTGGAAAATATGTTTAAGTTTCTTTTGTAATTGTGAAAATGATGACTTTCAGGGGGGTTGAATATTTTCACTAGGCTCTGTATGTGTGTATGCACATGGATAACAAAAGCTGATACCAGAGGAGCTTCTGGTCATTACTGAGATTATCACAATACCGTCATCCCTCTTCTTCTTGTGACTTGAAAGCAAGTATAAATAAATACAACACCTGGCCTTTTACTGAAATGTCAAGGGGTGTGTGTTTCAACCTAAACACTATCAAAGACACCATTGAGGGACAGGTCTGAAATAAACAATTTGTCACCCGCTGTAGTTTATATCAAAGCAAGAGCAAAGGCACCACATCTCTAAATGTCAGATTTCAATTTTACTCGCACTGCCCCGTCTTGATGGATGGACCAATCGAATTACTTAGTACTTAGTTACAAATCTACTTTCCTCCAGCGTAACGGCATCTTGGCCGAGGCAATGATAGATCCTCCAATTTTTTGGCTTGCTGGATCGCACGAAAGCACACAAGCCTATCTGTACCTTCTTGATAGATAACAGATGGATTGCATGGCTTCCCATCCCACCCTTTCCCTTAGGACTTGATTGTCAATCCATCAGATTCCTTTCTGCACCAGTGTCACCTAATGGAAAGAATTGTCACCTCTGGCTTATGTATGGCACTTTCATGAGGGGAAGGGCCAAGTAAATGGAGAAAGAGCACAGCCACAGTATCTTTATTTTAAATTCAAATAAGTTCATAACTATTGAACTGTCAGCACCTCTCATTTAAAAGGAATCCACTATCGGCCTGACCTCTGACCCCTTTAAAGATTGCTGTGCATCATCCGCCCAGTGGCAGGAGTAGAGCAACATGAACTGACCAGACAAATCTATCATAGTTCAGCGGTCAAAACTCAGTAACCCAGGTAACAGTGATACAATGTGTTAAATTGACTTGAATTCATTACTTTTTTTAAATGGTAAAGGCATATACTCTTGTTTACTTCTCTATAGAAATCCGTATGAGGAGCTGCAGGCTGCTGGATCTCAGTCACATAGGTCACCTCGGTCACCTCTGTCACCGTGCTGATGTTGAGGGCTCACCGGTGAAATAAGCCATGAAGCCACTTCATTCCCTGAAAGCCAGCCGTCTCTATGTCAAGTAGCCCAAACCATCAGGGTGTGCATCTGATTGAGAAAACACCGGTGGGTTGTCTGGTAAGGAGTCTGAAAAATTACGCCCTTAATTCAATTTTTATTTTTATCCCGCCGAGAAAATGGTTTCCAATAATGGCCTGTTTTTTGATTGTGAACAATTATTATTAAGAATGATCTCGGAGCTAGCAGCTCAGTGGAGAGCTGCAAGGCCGAGGTGAGAGAGGGAGTGGGCCTCCAGTATATTTGGAAGAAAATCCATTTTAATAGCGAGATCAATACATGATTCAGTTCAAAGTCCTTTAAGACGTCAGACCACAAACAAAAATGACCTTCAACTAAGCTATGATTACTACTGTGCCAGGCTGCGGCTGCCTCCCCTAATCTCGCTCTAAGGAAACACAATGATCTTCGGCTCCTGTTACAATTAGATTGTACTGCTTATTGCTGCAGTGTTTCTCAAGACCACTAAATGGCAAAATCAATGGGAGCATAAGCCTTACTCCTTCTCGCTTACCTTCCTCTCTGGAGAAATGAAGGCATCGCCCCAGGAGTTATTGTCAGGTGTTTTTTTTTTTAGTTATTATTCACGATTTCCGTGTTATTCTCCATGTTTTTTTTCTAATGCAGATGTTGTTTCTTGTAAAAAAAAAAAAAAGTGTGCCACGCTTATGCCTGGTAGCTGGGAGGAGCATGAATACTCTGACAAATACATGTGTGAAATTAGCTGGACTGTGATATGTACTTTAGAAAAAGCCCGCAGCTCAAAGCACTGTAAAGACAAGATGTGCAGTTTCACAGTATACATGCTAGATTAGCCTTTTGATACAACATATGCATTTTCTGTCATTCTATATAGTTTTGAGTAATTTTCTCGAACAGCGTCGTGTTAAGGCACCTAATATTGTGCATATTTTGGACCCTCACTACGGTGATGTATAAACCGCAACTTAAAACACATTCTGTTGTAGTGATTGTGTTCAGTATTCCCTTCACTTTTCTCTCTGGCTAAAATAACTGTTCCTGGCACCGTGAATAAGCCCACACCTGAGCCTAAACTAACCGACACAATACACAACACAACTCTGCGCTTAACCATACTGTCACAAGCCACACCACACCACCATATCTTTTCTCATACCCATTTATCAGGTCTGGGTGACATGTTGCTTCCAAGCGATCTTCTCCTCCATATGTGCTGTGAGGGACCCCGACTGGGAAATCTGATAGCATTAGGCTTTATCAGCTACGGCTGGGAGAATCTTCCTGCTTGTTTCAATGGGTGGCGTTGCATCTCAGATTCTCTCATAAAACTCAAATGAAATGATGACAGCTTTTAAACTGTGCTATAATTGATAATCATGGTTGATGTGTACTATCAAAGACACTTTGCCCACACAATTTTGAGATTTATTTGTTTTTTGGACAATTTCACTCGGGTATAGGTTATTGAATAGCAGCAGAAGGCTAGATCTTTTCAGCAAATCATTTCAATTGATTATCGTAAGTGGTAATGATCCATTTAATTTGAGGGTTGTAAACTAGCTTGGTGAGTGGGTAAATACCTGTTTCCTTTCCATATATTGGTATGTAACGAGACCTTAATCCATATTTTCTCATTCCAGTGGCATCTCTGCATTGTGCTCAGGCAGACATTCCCATCATGCTAAAATGGAGAAAGTACAATTCATTACTTCCGTTACACTTGAGTGGCAAGCATGGCAACATGGGATTCCTTTGGTGTAGGTAAAATTGGATTAGAATTAGTCTGCATCCTTTTTGAACAAATCAATTTGAGACATGCACCAGAAGCACGGTAGGGGAATTATTTCCCATCCTTAAAAGGGAAATGGTATGTATTCAATTGGAGCCAGGATCCTACGATAGGTCTGGCCTGACAGTTCCTAGACACATCAGGAAGCCTCTTTTAACTGTGTGATGAATGCTGTTTCATCACGGGCCGAATGCAACTCAAGCTGAACAAACACACCACTTAACTGCTCTAGTTATTTCATCCGTGTGGGCTATTGTCAACCATAACCATGTGATTTATGTCAGTAGTATACAGCACATGCCTGATTTTATTTTATTCAATTTTAAGTTATGTGGCCCCATACACCTTCATGGGGGGATGGCAAGCTTCAGTAAAGATGGTGATACACTAATATATGTGAACACATTAATCCTTAACGATACAAACGCATCACCTTAAAGACTTAAAAAAGTGGGCATCTGTGGCCATTACCGATGAAATTGATTTCAAGGAGGTCAGGAAAAACAATCCGAGAGCCAACCCTCATTATTTGTTTTCCATTCAACTCTATGGTTCTCTCCTCAACCCCTCGCAGTCATCAGGTGGTGGGAAATGTCTAATTAAAGTGGAGTGTGAGACCTTGAATTGATCGCCCGTGGTGCGGACTGAGTTTTAAGGGTGTTCTGACTCAACCTGTGGTGACTCAAGCATCATTTGGTTTAGCCTCGTCCCCACACCAGCTGCTTCTCCTGTGGGGATGTGGGTGACTAAAGTGTGTGTGCGTGTGTGTGTGTGTGTGTGTGTGTGTGTGTGTGTGTGTGTGTGTGTGTGTGTGTGTGTGTGTGTAGGCGTGTGTAGGTGTGTGTGTGTGTGTGTGTGTGTGTGTGTGTGTGTGCCTGTATGTGTGTAGGTGTGTGTGTGTGTGTGTGTGGGGGGGGGCTAAAGAAAAACCCATGAAGTTGGAAGTTGAAGAGGAAATAGAGAGGAGAAAGACTCAAGATGCTCAGCACGGATGAGTGGTTGACAAATGGCCGCCACGTTTTGGGTACACATTTATTTCCTCCCATTACGAGTGATGCCAGTGTCCGGGGCAGATGTGAGCCCAGCGAGAGATTTTATGCCCCTGTGCTTAAAGTGACACATTGCAGTCGTGGAGAAAGAGTCAAGGATGGGGGGGCCGAACGCAGTACTGTAAATAATGGGGTAGAGGAAGCAACTCCACCACCCTCTGGATGCAGCCGGGGCACCAGCCTCTGCAGCTCGACGCCATCAAGAGAGGCAACGGAGCCAGGCTCTCCCTCTCACAACAGAGTGGTACTAAAGAGAGATGATGTGATTTTTATGATGAAGGTCCCGGCAGAGAGAGAGATGTCGTTGGCGATGATGATGGTGGTGGCGTAGGGAGTTCGGGGAGGGGCGGATGGTTGATGATGATGATGATGATGATGATGATGGTGGTGGTGGTGGTGGGGGGGTGGTTGGACGGTGGATTGCTCATATCCCCACGTCCTCTTGGGTTCCGTTTCATTCCCCTCTCCCACAGAGTCATCACCAGCCTGCTCTTCAGAAGGCAGCGGTTGCTGTGGCAACAGGAGTTGTTCTGTATCAGTGCCCCCACCAGCCACCACTCAGACAATCATCTTTAGTTTGTTAACCAGGGCTGTGGAGAGTAAAGCCTTTGTACATCTCACAAGTACAGCTTGCTGGTGCAAAATTCATGTTATTCAGTTAGTCACACATTTAAAAGTGCAAGAACCTCTTTGATTTTAATGAACTCGTCACTCCACTGATCTTAGCCGGAGAGACGGGACCAGGCGGTTTTGAATAATAAAGGGCAACTTTTAACTTTAACTTTTAAAATAGCATTATTTTCATGTATGGCAAATGTTTTCGCCGCTCACGTAACAAACAAGCCATAATATGTTCAGAGGTAGCTTTATGTGTGTCAAAAATCCAATCAGGATTACACTTAATCTCTGGAGGTGAGGGTGAGGACATCCGAGCCAAAAACACACCTTCGAGGCACCTTCAAAATATTTTTGTAGTTCACAATTCACCGAAGCCAGCCCTCAATACCTTCTCTGTGAGCACGACAGTGACTGACAACAGTGAGGTGCAGACGCCATAGAAGCTCATGGTATCCCAGTCTGCCCCATGAAACAGCCTGCCTCTTATCGATCCTGTGATGGATGTGGTGAGGCGTGGGTCTGTATACGCACCCTGAGTTTTACACTGGATCTGAGATTTATGTTCAACTTGAAAAAAAAAAAAAAGCTCTGCCGCACAAGTCTGGAAAATTAGCCGATGATAGATCTGACTGAATGCTATTTATCCTTTTTTTCCTGAA
>NC_045171.1:5154424-5161924 GCF_900700415.2 Clupea harengus
CACTTCATCTCTTGATAAAAACACAGCGAGACTAAATGTTCCTTTCAAGATGGATGGAGAAAGAGAGAGCGAGAGAGTGAGAGTGAAAGTGAGAGAATAGTGATGGAGGGGTGGCTGAAAAGCACAGTCCTATTTTGTGCATGTCAGTCATGGTGTGCAGATTAAGGAAAGCTCCTTACACCAATAAAGCTGCATTTTTCCCCTCCACACAACTAAACAATGGCCGGTGTTTTGTTTGAAGAGAGACTAAAATTAGTATAAAGAGATATACCAAACAGCTTGAGGAAACTGAGCTCACTGTTTATTTTTAGTGCTCAACATTAGCGTGTTCTCTTGATCACTGAGAATGCGAGAAAAAGAAACGGGAGTTGGCAAAGCATCCTAAGCAGTCTCTCTGTCTCTCTCTCTCTCTCTCTCTCTGTCTCTCTCTCTCTCACTCTCTGTGTCTCTCTCCCAGGTCTTTGCGAGTAAATGGCTGTTGTGATATACAATAGCCAATCGTTCTGACATTTGCCTATTGCGCTCAGATTCCTTTCAAAAAATCTCCTTAAACTGTCAGGAGACGAGTGTGTGCAGGGCTTTAACGTGTGTGTCAACCCAGCACACTGCACTCAAGTGGAGGAGGCCCAGGCTCTCTGTCAGGCTGCACGCTGTCACTTCCTGTTTGGAGCTCTCGTGCAACACGTGTGCGTGCGTGCGTGCGTCTGTGCGTGTGTGTGTGTCTATGATGTGTGTGTGTTTGTGGATGTTGTGCTCCGAAAATGTTGTTGTTATCAAAAATCAATTGATTTGAGCCAACAACTGTCTCCCTACTGTCGCCCTGGTCAGTATTGTGTCACTGCAGTGCAGAGGTGATCAACTTGACAAGGCTGACGAGCCTGATCTGCCCAATGGTCTTTCCAAGGCAGCGTAGCCGTGGCAACGGGCAGTGGTGTGGCTCAGAGTTAATCGATGTGCTGATTCTAGTTCTCACTGCACTCCATCCCCCACAGCATCAGAGTTTTTCCCCCCAAATATCCCCAGATTTAACCAACTATCAGACAATAACAAGCGACCACCCTAATCGTGTAACTGAGATATTATCTCTGGTGCATTCTGGTATCGTGTATGGAATGGTAAATATACTGAAATGACTACGGTTATATGGAAGTACCTAGATAATTATGGTCATCTTATTTTTGCAAAGCAATCTCTCTCTCTCTCTCTCTCTCTCTCTCTTTCTCGCTCTCTTTCTCGCTCTCTCTCTCTCTTTCACACACACGCGCGCACACACACACACACACACACACACACACACACACACACACACACACACACACACACACACACCTCCCTGTAAACCACTGGACAGGAGCATGTGGATGGCTTTATTAGATATGACCCAGGCACCGGCGAAGGACAGCAAATTCCATTGCTGCTACTCTGACTTTTCTTCTTCTATCGTTAGGGTTGAACATCGAGCCTTTTTCAAACTCATCAGTTCTGAAAAACTGTTTTATTTTATCATTAAAAATCCAATTTTCCCCCTTCCTAGCACAGATGTGCTCTCTCTTTCTCTCTCTGTCCATCTCTCTCTGTCCATCTCTCTCTTTCTCCATGGTGCCCTCAGTGTGTTGCTGCAGCAGAATGAATGAATGAATGAATGAATGAATGAATGAACGAATGAATGAAATGACCATCACAATGAGTTTGACTGAGGGATACTGTCAGAGTTGGCATGTTTCTGCTGGTGATAATGAAGGCCTCAGGAGGAAGACCAGAAAGGTCATTACAGGAAGCTGGAGTCAGAGGTTTGCTTTTGTTCAGGAGGGAAGCTGTGCATTTGAACAAAATGATAGAGCGAAGAGAACTGAATGGAATCCGGAGCAGAATTTCTGACATTCCCTAATGGAAACTAATGGAGAAATATGACTTCGAATAATTGTCCTCAGAAAATCAATCTGTAAATATCCTGACTAAGTATTTTCCGTGAACACGCCAGAAGTTTATTTGCTGAACATTCCGATTGCTTTAGTGTGGCAGCAGCAACAGAGTGTTTCCCTCACAGAGAGATAACCGAAAGAAACACATTTACAATTCTGGTTTCCTGGCAGAATATCCATTTTATTCAAATTTAGACAAAAAGAGATACACATTTGTGCTGTCTGCAATCATTGAGCAACTCTGTTTATGTACAGGTTTTTTTTTTTTACATTATATAATATCTGTATAGCCTCGTCATATATAACTGAAACAACATACCATCAACTGTTGATTAGTTACTGATATTAAAGATCCCATTCCCCCCTTAGTTGTTTGGCAATTGGAAGTTGTAAAAAACACATTGTTTTTTAAAAACATTCATTCAAAGATGCGCTGTGGAATGAAATTCAAGTCAGTGTGTTCCATCCATTTAAGAAAGGAAAAAAAAAGTCAGTCCGCTGAAGACCTCGCCTTTTTGCCCCTAGGCCTGAATGGAGTTCTTGAGGCACTAAGACCTGTGTTGCTAGTCCTCTCGAACCCAAATGGAAAAAAAAGTAAAACCCTTCCACAGACACCGGCTCAATGCCACTCGGAATCCATGTTGCTGGAGTGGACACTCTCTCTGTTGTTCTCTCTTGTTTTTCTCTCGTTTTTTTCATGTGTTCGTTGATATCCTGAAGTCACACCTGAGCACATAGGTTTAGCAATGACAGCACTTTTTTTTTTTTTTTTTTTTTTAAATAGTAAGTATATGCCACCGAAATGCTTCATTCTCTTTTAAATGTGATTCTGACAGGCAGTTTCGGTTCAAAAGAAAAGAACGAAAGAAAGAAAGAAAGAAAGAAAAAAAGTAGCAATAAATATTCTGAAAGAGGGCCGGGCGCAGAGGGCACGTTACAAATTTGCGTGGATGTCCTCGTGTCGAAGCACTTTGTAGGTGATCCAGTAGAAGATGTTGAAGATGAGGAAGCTGAGCGGGAAGAAGGCTCTGGAGATGGTGTCGATGCGCTTGGCCCGATCCACGAAGCGCTTGCGCACCGCGTCGCTGTCGTACAATACGGGCACGGGGGGCGGCGGCGGCGCAAACACAGTGGCCCCCTCCTTCGCCGGCAGGCACTGGCCCAGGCCGTGGCCCAGGCCGTAACCACGGAAATAGAAGCCTCGACTGTCCCGGACCAGGTCCTCCTCCTGGAAAAAGAGGCAGAGAGGAAAACGGATGACTTCTCTGTGTTCACTATCAGCGGGTAATAGCCTCTTTCATTTTGCCCTTAGTGCAGAGTTTTCTAAATGTTGATTTATCGCAGTTGTCATGAGTACTGTGTGTTCAGGAGATTATTATATTAGAAGATGAAATACATGTGCTTCCTGGATTTTATAAGCTGACCAAGGAGCTTGTATCCTTTAAGTGTGTGCTGTAGTTTCTCCTGTGCCATTGATTTTGTGATATATCCTCAAATTGAACCTGTCCAGGCTCAAGCTCATGTAATCATTTGCTATGGTGACTACTAGTATACTTCTGTGCTAGTATACTACTAGTATAGACACTATTTGCATGTAAAACAGAGCACACATTTGTGTGCTGACAGTGAATACTTAATGATTATTAAAAAAAAAAAAAAAAAACACCAAAAAGCAAAACATTAACCTTTACTTTTCTTAATGGGTCGAGGGCACAGACAGACAATCATTCATTAAGTAATGGCCCTTTCAAAAACAGCCATGTGAAAAGTCAGACTCTCAACAAAAACTCCCAGTGGGTATTGCCATTTGATGGATGGCCGTGCCCTGTCCTCTCCCCTGAAACCAAGCCGCTCTTCTCAGCCTCTGCCTATGGAATATTAATGGACATATGGCTGAGTTCTGACAGTCCCCTTGAAAGACGCAGTCGGTGCGACCGATGAGAATGTATGTGGGCTCTATTTTTGGTGCCCTGGCAGCTGATTCTCTTCTCCTCCCCTGACCCTTAACGCTCATCCCTTCTCCCCCACCTGCAATCCTTTGTGATCCTACGCCTTTGTCATATACTATGGATTGACACGGGCATTGAAGGATAAGTGTGTGTGTGTGTGTGTGTGTGTGTGTGTGTGTGTGTGTGTGTGTGTGTGTGTGTGTGTGTGTGTGTGTGTGTGTGTGTGTGTGTGTGTGTGTGTGTGTGTGTGTGTGTGTGTGGTAGAGGAGGAGCACTAAGTTAGGCTGTGGCTATCTGCCAGGGGCTTAGTGTCTAATCTATACCTTATTTTAAGAGTTCCACTGACAGTCACACTGAGTGGTCCTCCTGTATCCAGCTGTGCAGGGTGCTGTTGTCTAGCAACACCGCCTCACTTCCTGCTCTGCTCTCAGGCTGCGTGTGTTTCAGGCCCCTCACATCACTTTGTCTGTTGCCCCGGTGACAAATTGCACCTTGTTGCGCAGGATGCAAACTTCCTGTGTGCCCCTTAATTACGTCCCCATACCTCCACCTAAAACCTGCGGTACGTCATGCACTAAGGTGTAATGAGCCCTTTGGCTTGAGATAATAGGACCGCATACTTTTTTTGGCTGTGGCTCTCGTCCTCAAAGGAACTGCCATCTCTCTCTCTCTCTCTCTCTCTCTCTCTCTCTCACTCTCTCTCTCTCTCTTAGGCTTCTGTGGTTTGGTGGGGATCATTCTTACCTCGTTGCTCATCGCCATGCAGTGTCCTGAATCTGGGGAGCTTAGCGTGTAAACTGACTGTGTCTGTGGAAATGTTTAAGTGTGAAGTTACTTCACAGATCATTTTGTTTTCACATTCAAAAAGCCCAGATGGAGGCACACAACACCATACTCAGAAGTTTGGAGAAGTTTAAGGGAAAAGGAGTGAAAGGTTTAAAAACATTCTAATACATATATATACACATAATAATAATAATAATAATAATAATAATAATAATGATAAAAGAAGAAGAAGAGGAAGAAGAAGAAGAGGTCAAAGCAAAAACACTATGAATTAACTTAAAGTAAAATAAATAAAGACATTTTGACAACATGAGGGAACATAGGTCCACAGTAAGCTAAAAACACAATGACAGAGCACCATTTGAGGTAAAGGTCAGGTAGGTGGGTTTGAATGACAACACTACTGAGACTTCCAGGGTTCTGGGTGGAAAGGCGGGTCCAGGTGTGCAGAAGCATATCTTGCAAACGCAAGTAATACACCAGGTTTGGAGAAGGTGTGAGTTTGAAAAGGGAGGTGGATTGTTGTACTCAGGGAACACACACTACGGTTGGGGCGCACACAGCAGGGCTTTACCCGTGGATAGGTGTTGGAGTGCTGGCTCAGGGTGCTGAAGCTGGTGCTGTTAGCAGCTCTCCGGAGGAACTCCACACTCCCACGGGGGCACACCAAGGCCTCCTCCATCAGGGGGGGGGGGCATGAACAGACAGATCAGAGTAATGTGATTCTGTTCCCACCTCTGCAACTTTGCAGTGGGTTGAGAACCTTTCAGGTCGTCTTAGTGGAGCTGCTCTGAAAACTAGCTGAACTGTTCACAAGTCTCACACGTGGCGTAACAGTGCTCACAAATACCAAAGAGAACAAAGCGAGACAACTAAGAAAAGGCTCTTTGAAAATGTGGGTATCCTAATGTTAGAACAGGGAAATGCGCTAACAAGTGAACTAGCAAAATAAAATAGAATGCGACAATCACAACCAGACGAAAACACAGCCGGAAGGGCACTGACTTTGATTAATGTGCACTTAAGGAAAGAAATGCAGGTATATGAAAAATGTAAGCTGTCATGTACCAATGAGTATAAGTCTTGTACTTCGTCATGGCAAAAGCTTGGACTTAATCATGTCACAGAGCTCTGCATCAACCCCGCCTCGGCAGCATGTCACGAGAGCCTCTCCCACCCAGGGGCTGAATGGCAGAAGACATGGGCAGCTTTGTTATTGTCCTTTAAAGGTCCACTCAAGAGTGGGGAGGCAGTACTGACATGGGCAGCTTTGTTATTGTCCTTTAAAGGTCCACTCAAAGAGTGGGGAGGCAGTATTGACAAAACCTGGTCAGTCAGTCGCTGGTACCAGCACGCCTCATCAGTCCGGCAGAGACAACTCTGTCAGGCCGCAATCCGCGGCGTCGATACAGCCCCAGCGGCGGCTGCTGCCTAGGAGACCTTGACTGAGAGTCATATAGCAGGAGAGGAGGGGCCCCCTTACACTCTTATGGAGAGTTATGCTGATTTCAGTCCCATTATTGATTCCGATCCAAGGGACGTTTCCAGTAAATCTCAAGGATTTGTAGGTTGGCGTGGGGGCCGGAGGAGGGGGCGGGGGGAGGGGTGTAGGGGCCTTGACTGGGAACGCCGCCCGGCCCATTTTGAGGAATGTTTAATGGGACTGTTGGGGCTTTTGTTCCCTGCTCCACAGAACTACTTTGCCATTTTTTAGTAATGTCCTACAGCTGGTAAAACGCCCATTTAGTGCAAATGAACATCACTCTGCAGCAGACAGCCGGCCTGCTCCAGTGTGTGAGTAGGGATGCTGTACGGTAGTGCCAAGTATAATCCAAGTGCATCCTAGCCTCCCCCTCTCTCCCTCCCTCCCTCCCTCCCTTCTCTACTCTTTCAGTCATTTTCTTCTCAAGTGTTTGGCTCTTTAGTGTTTGTAGAGCAGAACTGAGACCAGTGGGCAGAGTTTTGGCCTCTGTCTCTACGGGGACGGAGAGATGTTTCAGTAGGTAGCAGAGATGGAAAGAGAGAGAGAGATAGAGAGAGAATGAGAGAGAATGAGAGAGAATGAGGGAGAAAGAGGGAGAAAGAGGGAGAATGAGAGAGATAGAGAGATTGGGAGAGAATGAGAGCGATAGAGAGAGATAGAGAGAGAATGAGAGAGATAGAGAGAGAATGAGAGAGAATGAGAGAATGAGAGAGAAAGAGGGAGAATGAGAGAGAATGAGAGAGATAGAGAGAGAATGAGAGAGATTGAGAGCGATAGAGATAGAGAGAGATAGAGATTGAGAGAGAATGAGAGAGAAAGAGGGAGATAGAGAGAGAATGAGAGAGATTGAGAGAGAATGAGAGCGATAGAGAGAGATTAAGAGAGAATGAGAGAATGAGAGCGATAGAGAGAGATAGAGAGTGGAAGAGGGAGAGAGTGTGCATTCTACACACAGGTCAGTGATCACCATGGAAACAAGCTGATGTGAATTCTCCCACATGTAGTGTGACATGTCGCTGTAGCGTGTTGTTGTTTTTGGCAGTGAAAAAAGTGCAGGCTAAAACAATGTGTTTGGACTCTTCCAGTCTGGGTATAATCAGACATGACAGAAGCCTCTTTGTGTGTGTGTGTGTGTGTGTGTGTGTGTGTGTGTGTGTGTGTGTGTGTGTGTGTGTGTGTGACTCACAATTCTCTGCCTCCGCTGCCTCTTTCTCAGTCTGATTAACTCCTTGTGTTGCCTGGAGACAAAGTTGACCGCAGCGTACTCGAGCAAGGCGGCGAACACAAACAGCAGACAGACGGCCATCCAGATGTCAATGGCCTTCACGTAGGACACCTAAGGCACAACAAGGTCACCCAC
>NC_045171.1:5164424-5194424 GCF_900700415.2 Clupea harengus
ATTGTATTCATTTACAACATATTTGTTGCCAAAGAGAGAACCTATGCATAATTTTTTGAGAGTGATGTTTTGAGCGGTTACCTTTAAAAAAAACTCATGCGTGCTCATGTCACTCCAGCTGTTTTTATGGGTCACATTTCTCCTAATTCTTTAATGGCGAGATAAAAATAGCACCAGAAAATAAAATGTCCAGCCTTAGATTAAGAGAATGTCATGATAGCGAGTAGATTACCGTCTGAAATGGGCTGCTGGGCTGCCTCAGCCTTGAAAACACTGCCTGGTGGATTTACTGCATGTACATCTTCTTTAATGCTCCGTAATCCCAAATTGGGTCATGATAGGCCCTGCTGGAGCGCGTGGTTTGTGTGAGATGGGTTGTGCGTATAATAAGCGTTAGTGCATACATTACATTGAATGGTCTCATGGCCAAGATGACCTCAAAAGGTACGTGTGCATCGAGGATTCTGCAAATCTGTGAAACGACAGATTTCACGTGTGGCCTTTGTGCCATGCGAATGTGTCGGTGACCTTCAGAGCCTTTTGAAATTGTAATCTGGAGATTTTTTTCCCGTCTCTTTTTGTCCACATCTTTTTGTCCACATCACCTTCCTGTATCGCCAGACGTAAACGGATCACTCCTAGCAAACTGGGCTATTATTCTAGCATCATAACTACCTGGGCCGAGGTCGGAGAACCGGTCTGGGATCTTTCCCCCTTTGGTTGAAGTATTTCATGGTAGAATATTTACTGGATTATGTGTCATAACCGTTGTTACACTCTGGGCCTCTGCATTACTATCTCATTGTTTGGGGGACATTGGGATGAAACAAGCTGACTGTGCCGATACGTCTAATTAGTTTGGTATTACACAGTTCCGTCCTTTTCTACGCTTCTGACAGCATTTGTTTTTCAGCCTCCTCTGACAACTGTCAGAATAATTGCAACTCATGTCACCCATCAGTCAAGAAACACTCAAAACAACTCCGACCAATTAAAAACTCAGCCCGCTGTCAATCATGCAAACTCTCCTCAAGCTACATGTCCAAATATCTTTTTTTCTCCTCAGAAGTCCTGACTGAAAGCCCTTGGTTTATGCTGACCAGAAATCCTTCAATCCTCATCTACTCAGAGAAGAAGATGATTCGCACTTCCTCCTTGATCGGCGGCACTGCGCTAACAGCGTCCTTGCCAGACAAGGTGAGTGCACCCTTCGCCAGTGTCCCAACACTTGTCAAAACTGTGTGCTGCTCGCGTGAAGCCGGGGTGAGGATGCCGCCTGTAATCAGAAATGATTAGCCCCCCCATAATAGGCTTGTCAGGCTGTAAACCTGGGCTGTCTGTTTGCCAGAAGCCTTTTCCTTCTATGCACTCAGGTAGAGGACATGTGTCTGAAGCTGATACATTGGCATACTCCCCTCAGAAACTCTATCTGCGGAGAACTCAGAGAGAGAAAGAGATGGAGAGAGAGAGAGAGAGGGAGAGAGGAAGAGAGAGAGAGAGTGAGGGAGAGAGGAAGAGAGAGAGAGGGAGAGGGAGAGAGGAAGAGAGAAAGAGGGAGAGTGAGAGAGAGGGAGCGATTATGGAGATATCAGGCCTGGCTCATTCATTATCAGAGAGAGTGATGGAGGGAGAGAGAGAGAGAGAGAGAGGGAGAGAGGAAGAGAGAGAGAGTGAGGGAGGGAGAGAGAGAGAGAGAGGGAGAGAGAGTGATTCTGGAGATATCAGGACTGGCTCATTCATTATCGGCTGAATGTTAATGATCTTGGGCAATGTCATCACAACGGACTCAAACTTTTAACAATGAGAGCAAAGACTCTTGAGATATTGCTTAATGTTGGTTAACTATGAACGTTTGTGAACTATAAAACACAATCATTACCCAAAACACCATTATGGCCATATGGAGTTTGGACTTGAAAAAAAAAGTAACATTTTTATAGTCCGACTGTCATGCTGCGATTAGGAAGAACTTGACTTATCTCTTCACGTGTTTCAGAATCACCTCCAGCCAGTGGCTGCTGACAGCAGCTTTGCCCTTAAACAGATGCATTACAGGTGTGTCCCATTGCGTTCACCTGCTGCCTAGATCTACGTTCTCTTGTCTCTCTGGGGGAAGGATTTGGGTCACCCCAGGGGCCAGTGGGGTGGGTCACAATATAAAAGGGACAAAAAATGAAAGTTTCATTATTGATATGCTGGAAATTGCTTTCCAGAGTTGTGATGGTATCAGGGCTAGGGGGCACGGAGGGGTTTGTGGGTAATTTATTTCTCTTACATTTCCTTTTATCAGCCGTCCAGGGAAAGGTGCATTCATGCGCAGGTTTGGCTAATATGTTTTCTACATGGAACGGAATGCACAAACACGTAGAGATGGATTTTCAAATGTTGTTGTGGGCCAGTCTGAATGTAATCACCCTTGAGGGACATCTCCGAGCCGCCTCTCTGTCATTTCTGGGTCATAGCGTTGTCACTCTGAATAGCAGCATCTCTGGCTCCATCTCATTCAGTGGCATCTATCATGGACTCTTAGCAGCCGTCCCCCACACACCATTTACGGAGTGCATTGGCTCCGGCTTCCACACGGAGACATCCACACACTGTATGGTGACATTGTGTTTTTTTATCATGTTACACCTTGTGTGGTTGGGTTTACGGCTGCACACACGGCACACATCATTATGCTGTTTGAATGCCGGCAAACCATTGGGGTGCTGTGTAGAAGAAAGTGGAGTGGGAAGCAAAGAAGAGCACAGAAAGAAAGAGAGAGAGAGAGAAAGAAAGAGAGAGAAAGAAAGAGAGAGAAAGGACCAAAAGGGAGGAATAAAGAAATGACTCACAGCTCTCAAGCTGCATGGTACAGGTTTGAACGTCCATTGGGAAATTCTTCAAGTCCATTGGGCAGGACAAGATGAGTGTGAGCCTGAAAGGAAGAGAACCAAAGAGAGAAGAGAGGATGGAGACAGGGCTGTTGGTGGCAAGCGAAGTAGGAGGCATGCAAAAGCAGATAGAAAAGAAGCCAAAACGAAAGAGGAAAGGACATGGAGTCCAAAAAAAAAAGAACTCAACAATCACACATTTAATCTCCTTTCCGCCATGTGAGTTATGTGTCTAGTGTGGCCCAACTGTTACATCATCCTTTTTTGTATTCTTTTTTTTTTTTATTCCTTAAGGAAATGATAATCCAAGTTACTCAGTGATTTGCAAACTAATTGCTGAACAAAAGCACCTCCTTTTTTATTTATGGCAAAGCTTGTGCATTAAGCCTTCGTGGAGCCTAGGGAAGGAGCCGAAGCTATTAAAGAGTTTGGACGGGGTGGAGGTTGGGGTCTGTGTAATTACCTGCAGTAATGCACCGCTTCAAGCAAAGACAAGAGCCACAAGCACTACACGTGGAGCAGCCAATTTCTATTGCGCTGTGATAAGGCGAAATCCAAGCCTCTGGAAAACAGCCCCCCACCCCGTTCTCTCACACGTGCACTGATTGATGAACCTTTTAAGGTCTCCAGCACATGTAATTTATGCCTGGTCTGGACAAGGCCCCAGAGCGTGGCTTTTCGTATGGTGCTCAATGATTTGTTTGCGAATAAATACACACATGCAATCAATATTTTGTGTCGCGCTGTGTATTTCCCACAGCAGGCTCCCCCCAAAAAAGCAGCTCAATAACAATAACCTGCTCAGAGTGGAGGGCTATGAGACTTCACATTCGTATTATTGTTTTGAATGGGATTATCTACGTGCCAAAACTCATGCTTTGCCTTAGATATATGACCTAACCACGTCATACCACAATTGTATTGTATTGAAAAATTGCATCTGGGCGTTAAAATCATAATTGTTTTCAGTGCAACAATGTATTTACAATGTATGTGTTCTTCGTTCAGGAAATATTAAATCCAGAATGATTGATTTTTTTTCATTTGCTATATAATTATATTTACATGACAGGGTATATTGGCCGGCTTATTTCATTCTCTAATAAAATACATAAATACCAATGCAACGGCTCAATGCTTATTTCTTGGTCACCGTTGTCACGTGCAACTACAGATGTTCCATTCTGTAACTCCATTTCGAGCGCTCTGGTTTACCTGATGCTGTAGAGCACATTCCCATTCTGAAATATGCGAAGCAGCTTGTTGTCCGTTGTGACCTCGTGGAAGTTTGCCCCCTTCTCGTTGGCGAAGAACAGGTCAGGCTTCCAGATGGAGTCCAACATGGAGGGGTCCAGGTCTAAGGAAGCATCAGGATACTCACTGTAGGCCAACCGGGGGTCATTCCAGTGTTGCCGTAGAAACACATTGAGTCTGTAGTCCTGTTGTGAGGAATTAACATAGTCTGTGTCAGCATGTTGGGGATTTGGAACCATTGAGAAGTAAAAAAAGAGAGATATTGTTCATTGTTCAGATGCATTGGTTAAGTTATTACAATCAGTGAAATAAATTGATTGTCTACAACCTAGAAATCATAGCTGAGTAGGAAACTCAAAAGGTAACCCTTTGTATGTCAGCCCTCACAAGGTTTCACGCACATCCCTTGCATCCATACCCTGACATGCATCTATAGGTTCTTCACAACATCAGACGGAATGGTAACATAAGACATACATGTAACATAATTCATTTATTAATTGTGCGATCTGTCATGATGCGTAACATGAAAGATCATTTCAGTTTTTCTCACCCCTGAAGAACCGATGAACCACAATAAGTTCTTAAAATGTTAAACCTAGTAGGCCACTGAACCCCACCAGAGAACCAAAGAAGCGCTGCCATTAAGGGAATATCTAGTGGCACTCCATCAAAGCCTAATGAATGAATATGTTTAATGGCTTTTCCCTGCGAGGGGAATTTCCTTCTCGCCACTCATGGCCCCTAACATATAGTGGCTGGACTGCTAATGAACTGGCCTTAATAGAGGATCCTGAGATGAGTATGCTGGGACTTCCTCAGGCAGTCATCCCACCCCGCCTAATCACACCACTGTCTTCGCACAAAGGGCAGGAGAGAACATTTATCACTCGAAACGATATCACCAGGCCAGAACAGCCATCTTGTTCTTCAACCCCATAGCTATGTGAAAGGCCAGGCGGACGGAGGGATTCCCACATGGTGTCTTTTGCTCAAGTATTTTTCTCCCGGGGTCCAGACACACTCTGCTGATCAAGCTAGCTGCCTCTTAAGTAAACTCAGGGGAGCGAGTGCTCATTTGAGAGATGTTGTCTTCCTCGCCGTTGTTTGACCCGTTCTATGCGTTTCCCCCCTACTTTCCCCAGCTCTTAATTGCTCGGTGCTGAGTCCATTATCTGCTCATCGGCTGATCCTGTGCTCGTAATGGGTGAAGCAAAAGGTCAGAGGTCGGATGAGCCCATGGGAATGGAGATGATGTTAAGCCATCTCGTCGAGGTCCAGAGGGTCCAGTGAAGTTAGGAGCTAATTAGTTAAATCTCCACTATTGTGGTAGGGTTTATGGATATAATTCAGATGCTCACTTACCATAGTTGTTTCTGTAATGGACCCAAAACTGTTGATAAATATATTACAGGTGACATTAACAGGAGGACCTGAGAAAACAAAGAAACAATTACACAATTTATACTCCATTGCTACAATTGCAAAATACTGTGAAATAATATTAAAATATGTTATAATATTGCTATTGTCTAAATTATGTAACTTGATTTTGATGTTATCTTAGTATGTTACATTTCACTCAATTTAACAACACATACGTCACATAATAAACACAAGAAATACTTTACTCTTTAGTCGTATTCAGGACATCTATCGATTTCACAAGCAAAGTTCCATGGGCTTACATATCGAAATCATAATAAATTCATGATATCAACAAAAGCATTTTCTTTTGCACTAAATACATTACTGATTATTTCAATTTCATGAATTTCAGTTTAAAATGATCTTATACTTCTATGGTGCTCCAAACTGTTGTTATTAAACAGTAATAAATACTTAATTAACAACAAAACATAAAACATCTGGATCTCATAATCAAACAATGCCGTTTTACTCGTATATATTAAGAGTAACGTAAGGCAACACTGACACATATAACTATGTTGTCGCCAGAAATATTGAAGAAAGGGTACTAAACGTAATTGCAGTAAATGTGAAGTCTGGAGAACTGCAGTGGTAGCGTTCTTTCTCTTATACTGTGGCATGGTGTGCAGGGAGAGACATTATGAATCTATGGCTATATGTGCCAGGCTGTTTTTCACCTCATTTAGCTTGTGTCAATCAAAAGCTGCGTGGCCATTAACACTAAGATGTGCCATCTGTGGCGAGATTAACCCTGTGAGTGGATTAACACTATGAGGGACAGAGAGTTGGACAGAGAGTTGCCAGTTGTTCTCAACCGGACTGAAAGGTGCTGAGATACAGGATGAAGAAACTCTCTGCTTCAGCGTCTGGATTTGCGTAGCGCTGGAATAAAAAGTAAAGTAGAGTAGAGCAGCACTGGGGTGTATCGCCAGAATGCAAAGGGATCAAGAAGAAAGGATTTGGCTGCAGAAAAAGATAACCTCACTTACTGTGTTTGAGTTGACTGTGATTATGATGCATTGTGAAAAAAAATACATGAAAATGCAGGTCCAGCACAGGTTGTTCTCACCCAGCCTAATTAATGGAGAAATACAGCGGTGGGGGAGTGAAGGTGAGGATGAAAGTGAATACTCAATCATGACGACTCTATGCAATCACCTTTGAAGTTTGGTCTGATGCGAGCGTCATAGCCAGAGGTTCTGCCCATGAGTTTGTCAAGGAAGTCGGATGGGGACGCGGACTTTTGGGCTTTGGAGCTGCTGGGTCTACATGAGGGAGAGGGGGGGGGGGGTAATTAAGGGAGAGAAGTAGAGGAAACAACAAAAAGCACATTATCAGAAAGTACCAGAAAGAGAAAAAAGGTCGTTTTCCCCCCTCCTAACATCATACATCCGTGATCATGTGAAATGAGCCGGACGATTTTATTCAGTTTTTGTGTTAAGTGTTTGATTAGGCTCAAAAACACCACCAGCTGGGAAATGCTAATTTGACAGTTAAAACTTTTTGATGGTTTTGTACCTCTCTGGGCTATGTGCTAATTTGGCAATTAAGACTGGGTTGGACAACAAGGGGTCCAATAGACCCCTGCCCCTCAGACACATACACACAATGAGCAATGAGCAAAGAGCAAAGCATTGAAATTAGGGCCCCATGACTCTTGGGAGCTATCCCTCCCTGCTCCTGCACAGGATAGACATTCAGGCCAAGGAGTGAGTGAGTGAGTGAGTGAGGGAGAGGAAGCGGGTGCTAACTCCCGCTGCTGACAGACTGATGGCTCAATTGAAATGCTGTGAATGTCACACCGGGGGAGAGCGCTTTGATTCCGGCTCCAGCCCTGGCAGAGTGTGCGTCTCACAACCCTACAGGCCACTGAAAGAAACCCCAGGGCCCAAGGGCCTGCCCTCCTGTGGATAACAACCCCCCGCCCCACGCCCCACGCCACCCCACCCTCTAAGCGCCCCACTGTATCGCTGCTGATTTCTCCCCAGCTCTTTTGATGCAATTGTGAGCAGATCAGTCATGACCCCCTCCCTCCCTTGCGCCTGTGAAGTCTTCGCGCCGGCCACCGTAAATCCTGCCCCCGAGGCTTCGCCGCGCTCCGTCTGTCTGTGTTCCGTGACTCATGTGGCTTGTAGACCCTGTGATCACGGAGCCCCCTGAACTCCTCTGAGTGCCTGCCCACGGTCTGAGGCTCGGTCCCTTTCTGCCATGCCGCTGCCGCCGCCGCCACACAGTGACTCACTCATCTTCGCCGTGGCGGAGTATACACGCGCGGCACACAACACGACGCCAATTTTAAATTCCAGTCATTATAGCTCGTTGGAAGTGTAAACGGGGAAATAAAGACCCACTGCCTCTGACTCACACTTCTGAGAGTTTGTTTTGTAAATAGCCTGCGAGAAGCTTGTGTTTTTTATTTTCCATCATCGCCGTCTACTCGATACTTGTGTTTTTCCTAGGAGGCAGAATCATGTTGAAGCATACATTTTTAAAGACGGTGGAGCAAAACAGCAGCGGAATTTTGATCTGCCTCTTGTTCTCGTGACTCTCGTCAGAACACATTCACTTGAGTTGGTCATTATTAAAGCCAGCCAGATCTATACCCGAGTCTTTCAAAAACTGCAATTTGCTAGGAGTTCTGTGCTCAGGTGCTCATCACCATTGTGTTCAAACCCCATGGACGGGTGGAGATTGAGATAGACAATACACCTCACATATCATCAAATGCATACAGCCTGCATACAGTTCATTTATGTCTTTGTGCATTTCTTGTCTCTGAAATGCATTTAAGCGACAAATCTGTTTTGTTGAGTTCCAAAAAAAATGCTGTTATGACAATCATATCTGATTTGACAACTGTGGAAAACTGATTTTCTCCAGGTGGAGGATTTGTCACTTGTGGCTTGGAGCATTCAAAAGCGAATTGGCTTGTGACAGTTATCTTTTTAGCCTTATTGAAATATTGACAAATGATAAACACGTCTCCTATGATTGCTCATGTTTAGTGTGCATCCCAGAATCATTTGAACAGGGAGGGGGGAGTGTCACCAACTATTCTGGAGGCAAATAGATCCACAAATAAAACACATTTATCTGGTGGGTGTACGTCTCATCCTGTGGTATTACCATCAGACATTTCTGGTCAGACACTATTTATGTTTATGCTAAGGGCAGATCCTGTTTATATCCTTTTAATGTGTTGAAACAAATGAAACAACAATAGTTTTTTTTTCAACAAAGAAAATATGTTATTTTTCACTGAAGTTGAACTCTCTGATTTGGTGAGCATGTTTTAAAGTTGCAATCCTTGCACTCCTCACCTTCGTCAAGCTGTTTGTCTAGTGTGTGCGCTCAAAAACCTTTCTCCCGGATCGAGAACCGAACTAATCAAACTTGTCAAACTTTGTAAGCATGGCTTCCATTTGTATTATGTTGGCTAGACCCTGATCATTATTGCCAAGGCAACACAGAAAACATTCACAATAGTGACATCACTTCACAGAGGTGTCTGACAAACTCCCTCACAAACACCAAGAGACGAGACAAGAGACTGCAGGAGGTCTATGTCAGTCTTGAAATGGTCTATAGCTCAGTGATATGTGATGACCACAGCACTTTCCTCACTGTCCTCCAGAGGAGTCATTTGTGGAGCCCCACTATGACCTCTCCGATACCCCTCATACATTTATAATTGGCTGCAGGCATATTCTTCAATGTGTAATTAGAAAAGACACAGATTTCTTTTCTTTTTTTAAGGGGAATAAAAACTGCCACCTGGGGAGAATAGAAGAAGAAAAGAAAAAAAGACACTCTGCTGAATCACCTGAAGTTTAATGTAAAGTGTTTAGCTCCTGTCTAACAGCGGCGGGGTGGCGGTGAGGGTGGCGGGGTCATGGGATGACCTTATAGCCCCCCCACCCCCCTCCACCCCTCCGCTCCTCCACTCCTCCATCCCTCCATCCCTCCACCCCCCCCTCCACTCCTCCATCCCTCCATCCCTCCATCCCTCCACTCCACCCCATCCCTCCATCCCATCCCCCCATCCCCCCCTCCATCCCATCCCCCCATCCCCCCCTCCATCCCTCCACTCCATCACCCCATCCCTTCACTCCATCCCTCCACCCCATCCCTCCATCCCTCCATCCCTCCACTCCACTCCATCCCTCCATCCCCCCTCCATCCCTCCATCCCCCCTCCATCCCTCCACTCCATCCCTCCATCCCTCCATCCCCCCCTCCATCCCTCCACTCCATCCCTCCACTCCATCCCTCCATCCCCCCACTCCATCCCTCCATCCCTCCATCCCCCCCTCCATCCCTTCTTGAATTGAATTGATGTACCCAGGCTTAATGTGAATATTCAGAGAAAGCAACATAAAAAAAGACAAACTATTGCTCAAGAAGGCCAGCATTTCAAGTCAATATTTTTTTGAATTGGCATGTCATCAACCAGTGATGTTGGACAAACCTGAGTAGGAACCTTCTTCCAGCATCTGCATACCTGTTCCCCACAGTCTGAAACAACCCTCACCCTCCGTGGAGCGCAGGGCTGCCCCTCATCTAATTGCCCCTCATCTAATTGCCCCCTTGTGCAGGTTACATAATGAGGGCACTGGCAGAGGCAGTGGATCGTGACCGCTAGCCGGTGGGAGGTACTGACATTTTTGTAGGTGTGAATATGAGATAAGACATTTTGACATGCATGATTTATAGATATGCTCCCTGATATTGAATTTGGGGTTCTTTGGGGAAGGCAGGTGCTGTAAAGCAGCTGCCATTTATTAAACACCCCGAGGAAAGAAACTATAAAAGTAGAGTTCGTGAAAACTGGTGTGTAGCCGTCTGAGAAGTTGTTAAATACACAGAAAGATAAAGAGCTCGACACCTAGTGAAATCTATACAGTAGAGTCTTTTGCAATTCCCAGAACATGCAATCAATACTTCAGAGTTCAATATAACACTCTGTCATAGAGTCTCTCTATATCGTTTAATATTTAATTCCCATGAATGTATGTAGACATCGAGATACTGAGGCCAGTGGTATTGGAGCGGTGAAGACTTGTTATCGTTCCATTTTCAGTGAACGATCTGAAGGTTTTATTTCAGATAAGACGTGGTGAATGTGGTAATCCACCATACAGTCGCACACAAAGAGCATCATTACCTCAGAATCCTGCACTCGCGTCAGGATTACAAACTGGAAAAAAAGAAAGAAACGTGGTTTCATTTTTTTCACTTTTGCTGGGAATCCCTGAGTCCGCTTATCGTGGTGTGTGTTGGGGTGTGACTTCATCAATTGATCCCCTGACAGTATTCATCTGGAGACTTTAGCAGCACATGGGCTGCATCAGCAGATCACAGTCAGACAGCCCAAATCAAAGAGACAGAACAGTCTTTACACCACGGCGAAGTGATGCAGTGATTTGGGTCGTTCTGTTGTGTTTGGCCTGGGTTCTCTCTCTGTGTGTGAAACGTGAGATTAGTCCGTGTTAACGTTGAACAGGAACAGATCCTGACACTATAGAACTATCAGCCGATATCACCATGTTTGGTGTTACTCCTCCCTGCCACAATAGGAGCATAAATATTTGGATCAATGTCTCTGCCAATGCTCCCACCAACAGGTATATTTCTGTGTTCTGGCAGCCCCAAGCATGCCTCAAAAACACCATCACTGACCTAATTTGCTATCTTGCTATCAGATGCTATCATGTGCAGGAGGAAGTCTAAGCGCTGCGGCAGCATGGCGTGATATGGCATGACAATGGGCTTGGGTGGGTAAGGGCTCGGGTACTGAGAGTTCCCTGACGGGGGTGCACGCAATAAATTATGCAGGTCGGCTCTGATGCAAACACACGGATATGGAGATAATGAGACAATAGGGGAAAAGACGGAATGCAAAATAAACACACACACACACACACACACACACACACACACACAGACACACACAGTCACACAAACACAGTCACACACACACACACACACACACACACACACACACACACACAGTCACTTAGACACACACACAGTCACACAGTCACACACACACACACACAGTCACACAAACCACAAGCATACCACCAACAAACTGAGTGTAGGATAAAGTATAATTACTATCTGTACATGGAAGCCAACAGTGAGGAGAATATGCAGTGTTGAACATGACCAATACACAGGTTTCAAGACAGGCCAGTTTCTTCACCCCTTATAATATCTACATGTACATGAGGGTATTATAATATTCTCTTTTTCCTCACATGAACAATATAAACACAACATGTGGGATACATGCAGAAAGGCCAGGCCTAAATAATGCATATTTGTCAAAAGATATTTAGCATATTAGAGAAACACTGAAGTCATTTTTTATTTCCTAGGTTGTTTCCCGGAGCAGATTAGTTTCAATTAGATGGAGCTCATATTCCACACTTGATTTGCAAACACATGCTGCTAATTGCTTTTCATTAGTGAGCCAGTGATCAGAATCCATTATTAATTTCGAACGTGTCCATTCTTCGGATTCAACCTGAGTTTGTTGAAAGCGCTGTCATCAGACGCCCATGCGTGAAATGTAGAGGATAACAGACGGGAAGAGCGAATTAAACAGATCATCCAACCTGTTGCAAACCATATGAACCTCCTCAGTGGAAACACACACACTGTAGCATAGCAACGACATCTCTCTCCTCTTTGTCCTTTGAATTGGACATTTTTCACATCTCTCTCAGAGCAAACACCGGAGCATCAAATGAGTAAACCTAATTCCTTAAATCCATGATAAAGGCTGACGGATGGTCAGGTACTCTAAAGGACTGGTCATGTTGGCATTTACAATAATGTATTGCTGATAGCTTGCTTTGGAGGTTTCATTAAAGCAAAACACCATATAGCCTGCTCTTTGTCAGACCCCTCGGCCCCTGTGTAAAGTATAAAGGTCTGCTCTCTTTTGATCAATAGTATCATTGGGGAATAGGATTTCGGAGCACATGGCAATTTTCTCACAGGCATTTTTCTTCTCCCATGTGACCACTGCCATTCGATGGTGATGACCCTTTCCATAGAGACATGGAGTGGCATTTTGTCCACAGAGGGGGCCTTCAATCATCACACACCCCTCCCCCCTTCCTGCCCCTTCCTCCCATGGAAGCATCAACACTGCAAACGCCTGGGCTAAAGAGACACATCTTGGAGATTTACCTGGGGTCAAGATGTGTTCATTGTGAGCAAGAGATTGAAACCAAGGCAAGATAGCCCCTGGAGAAGGCAGTCCTTTCCCACAGCAATGACAGGCTTTTGTTACGGAATGGCAGGCCTGGTGAAATAGCTCATCTGAGAAAAACAACTGGAAAGAAAAATCGTATGACCCAGCGTAGACTTCAAGGAAATGACGGGGAACCGGGGTGTGGATATTGTAGTCACAAGTAAACGTTCTTACAGATGCCCTGCAATCTGAGTCGTTACTGTGGTGTCACTATCAGGACTGACTTCCTAAACTAAATGTATCCAAATAAAAAAATACATTTGTCTCCAAATTATGACACTGAATAGGAATATTTTCGGGATTTTTGAATTCAGTATTTCATGAGAAGCGTTCTGTCTGATCTTTCCCCCTCTCTCACATCATTAAAGTTTAACGCTTGGAGGATCAATAGGGCTCCGCAGGCCTTCCTCTCTGCTCTGCTTTCACCTTTTGTTCGTGAGGCTTTGAGTCATTATTCTGCTCCAGGAATACCAGCAGTATTTTGTGCAGAACCTTGGGTTGTTGTACAAAAGAAATACCATGGGAACTGGGCTTGTATTGCAGTGGGAGTAGATATCATCCAGGGGAGAGGTTTGACCTTGAAGAGGCATGGACCTCACACCTATCCACCCCCATATCATCTCAAGTATATAACATAGGTACATTTCCATTGAAGAGACATGGAGCTCACACCTATCCACCCCCATATCATCTCAAGTATATAACATAGGTACATTTCCATTGCTTTTCATTGAGCTTCCTGCCAGATCTCATAGTTTATTTTAGCTGTTTCATTTTCAGAGTTTTTTTTTGTGTTGCTGTTGTTTTCTAGTTCACTTTCCGTGGAAGGGGTTGGTTTTGTGCATGAGTTGACACTGCCGAGACGAGACAGTACACACGCAGCCGTCTGACGGCCGAGCCGGAGGTTTAATCGTTCGTTTCTAATCCGTGCTAACCCAGAAAAGTCCACTGCTGACATCGGGCTGCGGTCGCTGTGCGTTTAGATTTGCAACATGATCTTCAATCTTGTGGGAATGAGGCTTGGCATCTCTGTGGGCCCCGTAAAAGAATAACGTTTCTAATCCAAGCCTGGCCTGTGTCACCAAAACAGTAGGGAGCCCTTTGATGCCAGATTTACCGTGGTGATGGGTCCCCCTCTCGCCAATCTGAATATCTGCACTTCTTTAAACTACTGATCCCTTCAGTTTGAAAGCTCCAGCTGTAATGCTGGCATTTCTCGTTAACATTTCTGGTTTATGAGCGCATACAGACTTAATTTACCGTCCCAGCCTCGCTGCATGTGTCGCTGTAACGTGATTAAAGTGGAGCAGAGGCTTAAGTTTCCCCCCGCTCATCACAACTTAATTACTGTTGCTGTGTTTTAATTGGTGTCCGACCAAAGGGGTCAAGAAACCTAGCACACTTTGCTCTTCCTGTTTATCTTCTCGGTTCTCATTTTTTCCTCCTGGTTTATCCTTGAGTCTCTTCCCTTTGTTCATAGAAAGAAGCAATTCAATTAATTTGAGTCTGTAATTAAATGTAAAAGGCTTGTATAACTTGATTAAAATTCAAACCAGAGAATATCAGAGAAACTAAATATAATTGAGTTTACCCTATGCAGAGTAACATTATCATCTCACTAATGACTGAAGGTGACTATGATTATTCTCATTATTTTAGTTAAAGTTTTTAAAAGTGCTCTTTAGAAATCTGAAGTCATCATAATATCCTCTTCTGAGATCACTTGCACATACCAGTAAAAAAAAAAAAGAAAAATGTAGCACTAAACTTTTAGAAAATGAATAGCTTATAGATTCCAGAAACTCAGTCTCCCTGGCCCTTCTGTTTTCCTTTCACCCTCTGGGGCAATTCAGAATCAGGCCTGCCTGCGTCCTGTCAGGCTGAGAGAGAGACTGCTCCCCAGGTCAGAGATAGACTCCCGGACACACTCCGGCTGCAGGAGTGATGTATGGAGTTGATGAGCCGGTGTGTGACATACTGCTTTAGTGGAATGATCAGCCTGAAACAGACAGGCTTGCTTTCGGTTCGTCAGCAGAGAGTTCTCAAAGTGTGGCATTGGTGTTTCTACTTTGTGTGTCTGTGTGTGTGTGTGTGTGTGTGTGTGTGTGTGTGTATGTGTGCCTTTTGTGTGTATGAGCAGGAAAAAGAGAGTCCACCCCTGCTGATCAACCTTCTGAATAAGTCCATCAAGTTTTACTTCTTCTGTGGCCCTTCTGCCCATACTGAGGAGTCACGAGGAGCAAAACAAATGAGAGGTAATACAACACCTTCACCCCAATAGTACCTCAACCTCTGAGCCATGCACCATGTGCCATGCACCATGCATAATGCGCCATGCACCATGCATCATGCACCATGCACCATGCACAAGACGTCTGAAAAGGTTGCAAGGACAGATGTAGAAACCCATTGCAGTCATAGTGAAGACACCCTAGTTTCCAAATGCGTGGAGACTGTGGTCTGGTGCTTTGTCAATATAGGGGTTGTTTTTTGTCAGAGTACTTTCCAGACCATCACTACCATATTGCCCTATGGACTACCGTCCTGTGTGGTGTCTATGTGTGCATCGCTTTTGTTTACACACAGGAGTTAGGAAAGGAGGCTGACACATCATGAGGAGAACGGTAAAATAATAATCTCTATCCAAAGCCTTCAGAGGGGTGTACCAGCAATGAAGACGAGCGTCACGGCTTTTAACTGCCTGAATAGCGTTTCGACCCCCTTCCCCAAGGTCGTGTGTCACGAGCCCAGGTAGAGTGCCTCACTCCACGGACTACATTAATATCAGGCCTGGAAGTGTTCACCACTCGCTCCCTGACGAATACCTGGTTACTGACAGGGGAATTTGCTTTCATTAAAGCTCCCCGCGCGCACTGAATGGAGTTTCCTGCCCCTGTCTGCTGTGCTTCACCTTGCCATTCCTCACGGGCTTAAAAAGCTGACTTGGGATATGCTGCGGCAGATGATCCCATTGATCAAGCCCGGGTGTTCATGTGTCTCTCAGCGTGTCTATTTGGCGTAATGAGATGCAGTGGCAGGAGAGATTGGGCCCGGAGAGCCTGGCTCAGACGCAGGCACGAGCTGAGGAGGCGCAGTCGGGCGATGGGTGGATATTGGCTGCTGCTGTCAGTAAGAGAAGCTGTATTTACACTTTTATGTGATGGACACCACTCTGGTTATTTGAAACACGACCTTCCCTCTCTCCATCACTCTCTTTCTCTCTCTCTCTTTCTCTCTCTCTCTCTCTCTCTCTCTCTGTGAGTAAGTGAGTAAGCGAGGGTACTGCTACATACAGTGGGCCTCGTGTATATAATCACAGCTACTCTCTGGTTGGTTCTGAATGATTAATTTGCTCCTCTACAACCTGCCCTGCATGAGTATGGATGTCGGTGCCACCTGCCCTGCATGAGGATGGATGTCGGTGCCACCTGGCATTCATCTCTTGCCCAGGCTCCAGCGCCTCTCCTGGCCGCTCCTCTCCGTATGATCAGGGACCTGCTGAGTCACAAGGCTAATCCCCCCCAACACCGACCCGGTTTCCTGGCACAGCGAGGCCCATGGGTCTCCCCCCTGAGCCTCCAGCCATGGGCCAAGAGAGCTTAAGCCAGCTCCTTCCTGACTTCCTCCTACCTTCTGTTGTGTAACGCTGGGCTTGAGACTCATTTAGCTTGAACTGCTGTTCTACTGCCTCTCACCTGTTTGGTAGCATGCCTTCATTATGGTTGGATGGCAGAGAGGTAGCCTGCCTGTGTATACGAGTTTGAGGGAAGTTGACATAAATTGCCTCCTTCTCTCTCTCTCTCTCTCACACACTCACACACACACACACACACACACACACACACACACACACACACACACACACACACACACACACACGCACGCACACACACATATAAACACAAATTCTCCCACCCCCACACATAAATACACTCTCACGCACTCTTTGCTTTTCACTAGTTGTATGCATGCGGTGGCGGGTGTTGACTTTGACTGTGCAAAAACCCTGGCAGAGGTTCCAGCTCTCTCATAAGCCTGACAGATGCACAATGGCAGATAACGTTGTCAAATTGCAATGTTTATATGTAACCAGAGGAAACCAAATGGAGAAACTCTCCCCACCACTGTTGAATCATAGGGACTTGGATACGACTCAAATACCCCCAGGATCAAAACAACAGTTCAGCTCAGCTCATTTTCTGAATAATGACAAATAACAGACATTTGATTGGAGATTCGTACCCATCCGCTGTCTAAATTTTTTTAAGCTAGAGACTCAATACGTGCGCAAGAAAAAATAAATAAATTAGTAATCATATCCATTTTGACTCCAGACTTGCCATCAAAGAGTTTCTATTACCTGGTGTGTTAGAACTGCTGAGCTCTCTTTTGTTCTCTTCAAAAGAAATCTGGCACCAACAACAAAAGCTTTATATTATTAAACTGGCAGGACTAATGAGAAGAGGCCGCGGGTCTGAGAAGCTTAGCACTTTGGACTTCTTTGTGTTACATCTTCACATGGTTCAGGTGCGGCAACGTGGTTCGACATTATCAGAATGTATTCCTTTGGGCCCCTGAGAGTGTCGAGGTGAAAAAAATCAAAGCGCTCTCTGTGTTTAAGAAGGGGCCGGGGTGCAGTGCATCATATTGAGCTCAATCAGTCAGCGAAACAGATTAGAGTTCACAGAGCCACGCCTCATGTGTGCAGATGTGTCTGGTTTGCACAGCGTGAGAGATACGAGGAGACTCAAAATAAACATTGTCTGGGCTTTTTTTTCTTCATTTATTTGTTTCTGTGAGTGTTTGTGCATCTATTTTTGTCCCGCTAAGCTTTGCATTTACTCCTGGCACATCAAGGCTAGTGATGACTCACTTTCTATACAAAAAAGATAGAGCCAGCATTCAGCTAGTTCAGCTAGCTTGTATGCAAACCCACTATGGCAAACCCTCAAGACTGGTAAAGCCGTTTTTATATGCCTAAATATTCTAAACATGCTTTGGATTTATATAATTTGTCACCTATCTGTGTGAGTCTACATGTCTGAGTGGTTACCCCCATCATACTCATTGTTCTGTACTTGTAAGTAGTCTTCCCAGGGACTTTCAGTAAGTCAGATTTAGTGTTTTGAAACATTCAAACTTAATGTAACTGTAAGTCTCCTTCCCTCCCTGAATAACCCCTCTCTGTTGTCAGATGTATGTACTCATGAGCCAAACAAACTCCTATATTTGCAAGCTGAGGGTAAACTCTTTCAGATATGTCATCACTAAAAGCCCTCTAAGTTTGCCTGATCTATGCAGCCAGGTATGTGTCCAAGGTTACAGTGAGTTGAGTAGCCTTTGAGGCTGAGGATCAATATCAGCTAGATACAATAGATGGATCAATATCAGCTAGATACAATAGGTTAGAAACCAAACTGTGAAATGACCAGGTATTTCACTTCAGCCATAGAGGGGACAGAAGGGGAAATTAAAAATAGATTTTTTTCTCCTAAGGATAATTCTTTGAGAAATTTTAATGTTCAACACCACTGAATCATTTCTAAGAACACTGTTAATTAACAAATATGTAACATTCAAACTTTCATTTAAGCTTAACTAAGTTTAACAATCTGAATGAGTGACTTGATCTGTCACACCAACGTTAGGGTTGAATTGCTTTCCATTTGTACCTGTATCAAATGTGTGTTTTCTGACAGCTCTTCAGTACAGACCTATGAGGTAAGAGCTCCACAAACTCAAGATAAAATACTTTCCCTTGCAACATAGGTCACATTGTTTGATGGGCCAAGCTTGGAAATACACAGTCCCGCCACAGATAATCTTGAGTGGGTGGCTGTATGCTCAATCGTATTGTGTGTGTGTGTGTGTGTGTGTGTGTGTGTGTGTGCGTGTGTGTGTGTGTGTGTGTGTGTGTGTGTGTGTGTGTGTGTGTGTGCGTGTGTGTGTGTGTGTGCGTGCGTGTTGGTGTGTGTGTGTGTGTGTGTGTGTGTGTGTGTGAGAGAGTGGGTGGCTGTGTGCTCAATCGTATTTCTCTGTGAAGTGCCTGAGGAAGTGTTGCCAGCCTTTAGAGAAATCAGTGACGGAGCCTCTCCTGGACTTCCTCCCAGTCTCGGTAAGCCTTGCTGGGCCGGCTTTGACCAGGAGAGCGTCTCTCTCTCCTCTACATCTCCCGAGCTGTGCTGCATGGAGAAAGGCAGACTCTCGTCCTCTCGTGCTGTTAACTGACACAGAGGGCTCTGGTGCTTTGAGTGCACTCCACAGTAAGACTTGTGGAGACTTATGATTTGTCAGATTTGTTTCTTTTTTTCTTTTCGTTTTTGCCGAAGGGAGTGTGGCATGTTGGGGAGGTGATTGATGGGGGGGGGGGGGGAGAAGGGGTGAACAGTGTGGCAGCAGCATTAGAGTAGTCTACTGCTCACCTGGAGCTGTCAGCTTTCAGACATGAACACCTGCCAGCTTTGTCTAAGAGAAGCTCTCCCTCAGAGACCAGGTGTGCAGCATGACCGCCAGCCGCTCCTGTCCTCATTTGACCGTTTCCAAATAACATTTGGAGGCGCTCTGTGCCACCCCGCTGCTGATAAATAAAAATGACCAAAAACCCTCGCCAGCTCTCTGAGAAAAAGGTTCGTGCGTGAAGCCCCCAGGTGGACTGCTGTGACAGAAAAAAAAAACCTGCAAAAAAAACAATCAGACGAAGAAAAAAAAAAACGTTCAGCCGTGACGCTCGTCCTCCGAAAAGGCAAACAGAGTCTTGACCTCTAGCAGCTCTGGACAGGTCCCAGCCTCCAGCGTTGCACGGCAACATGGCCACTGTCTGGCCAAAGCGACGAGGGTGGGGGTAGGGGATGTGTGTGTGTGTGTGTGTGTGTGTGTGGGGGGGGGGGGGGTGATCAGTAGTCGGGGGTTGTTTTTGGGGGACCTCAAGGTGAAAGTGGAGGCAAGATAAGGTGTACCCCTGTGGCCAGCATCTGCTTAGGTGAGAGAGAGAGAGAGAGAGAGAGACAGACAGACAGACAGACAGACAGACAGACAGAGAGAGAGAAAAAAAGAGGGAGGCACTGCCATGTAATGGGCGGCTGTAAGGAACTCTGGCGGTGTGTGCGGCTGGCAGATAACCAAAAGGCGAGCATGGCAATGGGTGGCTAATACCACACTTCTTCCTTCACAAGGCCAGACAGGGAGGTGACATGTAGGGTTGGCCAAGTTCATGTGAGCATGGACATGTCTCCCAATTTGTCTGCCGGAGAGAGTTTTTAGGATGCTTAGACAGTATGTGTCATATTCTGTCTGCAGCAGAGAGTTTTTATGATGCTTAGACAGTATGTGTCTCATATTCTGCAGGAGAGAGTTTTTAAGATGCTTAGACAGTATATGTCTCATATTCTGCAGGAGGGAATTTTTATGATGTTTAGACCGTATGCTCTCATATTCTGCAAGTATTAAGTAATGATGGCTACAAGTTCCATTTTTATTTGAGACTTCTTACAGCTACTGTAACTTTTTAGCTTCTGCCAGAAGAAGGTAGGGGGTGGACACCTACGGTTGCTATGCGCTGGGGAGTCACTAAATAATTGGCAGCCAGGGATGCCAGACTCTGTGGAGGATTTCTGATTCATTAATATATTCAAACCTTTGTTTCTTTTTACAGAAACACATGAGTCCATGAGACATATTTTCATCTATTTTCATGGTGTTGAAAGCTACCTATCAGTTTTGCTGGAGCTGAAACCAAATATGGCTGGCCATAGTTTGTAGGACTTTGATTATGCCAGACAGAGACACTTCAATGAAAGAGCTTCCCTGTTCGGCAGCAGTGGACATGTATTTAGCGAGAATTTGTCTTTGGCTCTGTTATGCCTTAATTCAGATCAAGCAAAGGTAACAGCAGGAACATTTTTGCGGCACTACAAGCGTAGATAATCAGCAGTGACTGTGTAATTGAGTGGACACGACTGTATCAAATTCATAGCCACATTTCGCTGTCCAGTTGTGTCTCCCATTAAACACACAGACGAGTGCTCAGCGGGAAATTGGCTGCTCAACAATATCACATAGTAGACATTACAGCCCTGCGGCCTCTCCGAATGAGCCTCCACATTCTCCCACTCAAGGACAGTCAGTCAATCCTGCTAATGGCCCGGATCCCGGCAGCGGGCTTGAGCTCTGACCCCAGCAGGGCCCCGCCGCTCCCTCTGAGGGCCGGTGCTTTGCCCTTCAGAGAGCAGCCCGACTGCCGCCACCCTCCCACCCCCAGCCCATTAAACAGTATCAGCCGCTCAAACGCAAGGTAATGGAGCAAAAGCGGCGGTCGGGGGCAATCAATAACAGCAAATCGTCATGGCAACTGACCAGCGGAGCGCATCCCCAAACCCTGGCGACGGTGCCCGCTCTCGTAACTGAGGCGATGCCAGACGCAATCTCAATAAAGTGGACATTAGAGGGGCCCTGGCTACACTACTCCCCACTCCAGCCCCCCACCCACCCCACCCCACCCCCCCTCCACTCAGTGTCTCAATGGCTCTTCATGGAGGTTAGCGGATGGTGCTAGCTTTTGCTCAGTGATGGAAGCGCTGCCTTCAAGTGCTGCTGGATTTCAATTGCTCTAACCTCTGTTCGAGGGGAGCCTTTAAAGCCGCTGCCATTTTATTCAACGTTTGGAGGGAATTACACGGATAGGGTGCGTGCAAGCTCTCGGATTTCATGGTGGCGGCGACTGCCTGTTATCTGACAAGCACAGTTGTAATCCCCCTTCCCAAATGAACTCCCCCACTTCTCCACACATACTCTGGTCCATCTCACCATCATCACGACCAGACGTCTTAGGCCAACTTCATCAGTCATGCATGACGTGGCCTCGGGAGAAGAAGAGGAAGACAGAGAGAGGTGAGAAAAGAAGGCAGAAAAATGGATAGAGGAACTATTTTTTTTATTTGAGTTATACACAGGAAACGTTTTTTAATTCCTTGTGCTATTGGTTGGGGACTTCCCACAGCAGCCAATCCTCTCACTGTCACATACAACTACTCATGGCCAGCAACCTAACCAATAGAACAACTGCCCAACCACAGATCCTGCAACAACAATGCACAACTGGCTGAAACACCTGCCGAGTATTGTACCTAGGATCAGTGCCGCTGCTAGCCATTTTGGTGCCCTAAGCATAACTCCCTTATGATGCCCCCCCCCCCCCCTGACCAACAATAATGGAAATCGCAAGGTTTCATTAGCCATACCATAAACCTATTAATTTCAGTATAATTTTGGCAAACCACTACTGTACTTGCTTGGATGCATTGTTCATAGTAATAGTCATGACAATTATTTCAAGTTTCTCTCAAATTTCATGTTGTTTTCTTGAAATAGCATTAGACCAAGGCTGCCCAATTCCGATCAGAATCAGAGTCAGAACGTCATTCGTTAAACAGCATTTTAACCCATTTCGAACAGGGCCTCTGTTTCAACGTCCTATGTAACTCAGACTGGTTGCAGTTCACTGCCTGGCCACAGTTTTAACATTGTTTTAGATGGGTCAAGGGGGGACGCTATTTACCTCTTGTCAGATCCATTTCTTTGCAGCTAAAGTTGTGATTCCTGGTTGCTCTGGTTATCTAGCTAAGGCTATGGTTAGCTAGCTAAGGAAACTTTTAATAACAAACGATTTAAATGGAAGATTTCCGTTTGCATGAAATGATAGCTAGTTATCTAGCTAATGTTATAGTCTCCTCGATTTAACTTCTACAATTATAATGGGTGCCTGTGACACTTCGTATGAACGAATTCATATTCATGAGTTCATATTCACACATATTAACACCAGCTCATTATGTGTAAAGAATGCTGATATGAAATATGAAAACAACCACTAGTCAATGTGCAAGCTTCCAATTTAATTGGAACTTAAATGATTTAAGATACTCTATTTGAGTTGGGGCAGTTATGTGGCAGGGAGTCAAGTGCAGTTGGGAGGCGCTTGTCTCCAAGGCACAGGTTACATTTAACTGTTATATTTTTCTCTTTTCACGGATACAGATAAAAATTAAGTATATCTCTTGCTCTGCCTGTTTTTTGATATACATGCCTAAAAGGTCCGTGATATTTATTTATAATTATTATAACTATGATGATTTTTCAGTTGCCTATTTTTTGGTGCCCCCACAGGAGTTGGTGCCCTACGCACAGCGCGTAGTGTGCGTTATGGGAGCGGCGGCACTGCCTAGGATCCTTAACGGCCTTCCATCACAGTACAACATGTGCTGTCTGCAGCCCACAAGTGCTTAACACAACAACATGACTATTCAACCGTAGAACCTGAGCAGCAGGATACAACCACAGCAACAAAGCTGCCTTTGTGAGCATTTCACAGGGGCTTTCAAGAAGGCACCTTTGTTTATCAGTGTTTCATTGAATTAGGCCCACGACACCCTCAGAAGGCTCAACAGTGGTGTCTGGCTTTCCAGACACACCCCCTGCCATACCCGCGATGGGTTAGAACACATGCCATTACTAGAGACAACAACAGATACACCTCGACAACATTTCACATATCTCAGTTTTAGTTCAGGTTAATTCACGACACAGAGTGGTCTGCGAGCGCCAAAACCATTGGCTCTCTCTTTCAGCAGCCTCAGACAACTCCTTTAAAGCTCCTGTGAGTGACTGTCAGCGAAAACCGAAATCCAACAGAAGTGTTGTGGTTGATTTAGCTACAAAGCCTCTAACACCTATCTCCACTGGTCTCTAGTGTGCTTACCAGCCTCATTGCCTCGCATCCGCTACTAGTTCTGCATACTGTAGCCTCTTCCTTTCAAATGCCTCCTCAATCAGTTGTTAACCCAATAAAGTAAACAATGCACTCATACTCAGACTCATACAACACAACATCTGGTCTCATAACAGTCACAGCAAATACACTGTGGGACTTTGCACCATTTGCTAGCACTGTTTGTATGTCCACTTTTCTCCCCCTTTCGCGCAAAAGAAATCCTACTGTCCCTGTCATCGGCAAAGATTCTTACATCCAGACAAAATATGTTTCAATGAGCCAACACCCAAACACAACTTGCAGCTTCTGTCTTCACCCACGCACTGACTGAGACCAGAGTTGGGAGGACATCATAAGTGGATCCAATGACAAATGTAACGTGGCTACTGTCCATAGCCCAAAGTTCTCTCCAGTTCTTCCTCATCTGAACATTATTCCAAATCATCCATTGCCCTTGCTTTGCCTGAGAAGCCACTGCTGCTTGTCTAGTTTCCTCTTCTTGCTCACGATTGAAAGCTAGTTACCATCTGTCTCCTCTCCAGCAATGTAGCCTCACCCCATACTTTCCAACTGTCACCTAGCCCAAACCCAAATGAAGAGTGTTATGTGACGGGAAGAAAAGTCACTTTGTTTTGAACGTTCTTTTTACCACTACTCTCTTGTTCTTCTGCATTCCAGTGCAAGTGACCTTGAGATGTCATTTTGTATCTTCACTCATATGGCTTAACATTGTAGAGCATGCAGTCTAAGCAATCGACACAGTGGGCATTTTTACATGAGTGTGCAAAGACAGTTGCTAGGCAGTAGGACCATTTTCCTCTTGCATGTTAGTGTGCCATGCACGGTAAGTCTGTTAACTGATCCACCTTGAATTCTTCCACACTTTTAGCGTGGCTAGTAGAAAACATTCATTTCACAAAGAAACCCAAACTCGATCTTTACCTTCACTTCAGATCTGCCAGCAGGAGCACTGACCTGGAGCATTGACCTGGAGCACTGACCGTTCTCACATCAAACGCGTACAGTAAGATCAAATACCTGGAAGAAACAACAAAGAGCACTTCCTTGCGTTTCACCGTTTCAAAGGCCTACTGTCTTTCCTCTCCTAGGCTTGGGAGAGTTCAATCAGCTCTGCCTCAGTTGCTATGAGACTCACTATATTTAAAGTAGGGCTTTGAGAATGCTCATGCATAATAATGCACACACACACACTCATACACACAAACACACACACACACTTGCCAGTCTACTAATGAGGAATCACTATTTCTGTGCACGCACCATTTTCTAATTGCTGTTTTTTTTTAGTTCAGGCTCATAAGCCTGTTTAGTTGGACTGGTTTGATTCTCAGTGAATGTGTGTTATGTGATGAAGAGAACATATCCCCTAATTGCCCCCCTGAACACAATTGCACCCTGCAATAAACTCAGCTGTCAGAGGACTGGTCCAGCCTATAATCCCAGGTGCAGTCTACCAGGGCTTATTGGAGAGTGTGTGAGAGAGATGGAAAGAAAGAGTAAGGAAAGAGAGAGTGAAAGATGGAAAGAGAATGGAGGCAGAAATAGAGAGAGTGAGAGAGAGAGACCGAGAGATGGAAAGACAGAGAAAGGAGAGAGAAAGAGAGTGATGGAGAGAGAAGGAGAGAGATTCCCTCAGGTGCAGTGTTTAATGCGAGACGCTGGCTGGCTGTGTGCTGCTGCCTTCCTCTCACTCAGTCAGAGCCAGCCATGTGCCCTTCTGCCACCCCGGGGACTTCTTAAGCCCAGACTGCTGAGAGGATGCTAACGGAGCACACCCGAGCCATTACCTGCTGAGAGGATGCTAACGGAGCACACCCGAGCCATTACCTGCTGAGAGGATGCTAACGGAGCACACCCGAGCCATTACCTGCTGAGAGGATGCTAACGGAGCACACCCGAGCCATTACCTGCTGAGAGGACGCTAACGGAGCACACCTGCACAGCCATCACCTGCCCTTTTTAAATTGCGAGGCGCTCAAAAGAAGCGCACGTTGCTAACTGCTTTTTTTTCTCTCGCTCAGCTGCCGGACAACGGCACACGCAGAAATGGATCCCAGAAAAAACTTAGCGTGGAGCCGCCTGGGCGTCTAAGGAGAAATTAAGTGTTTACACGAGGCACAGCCAGCGGTTACACTTCCTAATGTCGTTAGCGTTGTTTACTGTGTGAAAGCTTTATAGGGTTGGGTTCAGTTGCAGGCCGGTGGAAAAAAATGTTGATGGCTCTAAAATTTGCATGCTATTGGGAGGAGAAAACACTTAACAGAATTTTGAAGAGAGGCTCATTAAAAAAAAAAAAGCTGGTATCATAATTCGTCAATGTTTATGAGACCTGGGCTGGAGCTGGTGTTGTCGAGAGGGTGTGATAAATTCCACTCACTTTCCAGCTCACTTCTCTTTTTTTTCTGAGCAGTTTCCAAAAGCGTCTCTATCGGAACCAAACTCTTAACTTCACCAAAAAGTTTCAGCTGACTCGTCACCAAACTCACCTCTCGGTGAATCTCACCCACAAACCTCATCCCTTTAAAGGGGGGGATGGATGTCAGGCTCTTCCCCTGCACCCAAAAAGCAGCACGATACGAGCTGAGAATGATCGCTCCGGCCACTCTGTCATGAGCTGTTGGCTGTGCTTTGAGTAGCGCTCTGGCTTGAAGTCCCCATCAGTGGGCTGTCACCTCCGCTGGCATCTATCCGTGCTCAACTCCGATTCTCTCTCGGGCGCCACGTGTATTAATGTTACACCCTTCGCTGCTAGTTAAGCGTATGCTACAGGCGCGGCGTGCATTTGATTTCCCTCACATCCCTCCCTCTCGTGCGTCCCGTTCGTCTTTATTTACTCCGATGCACTGAAGCAAGGAGACAAATATTGGAAGAGGGGATGGGAGGCCTGGCTTGGTCTGAGCAGATGAATTCACGGCCAGCGTGTTATCACACACACACACACACACACACACACACACACACAGAACGCGTTTTCCTTGTGACCTCTGCTAAACCACATGGTAAACACCTCCAGACGGCTTTGCGCACACAGGATCAGCGGTAAACGGTGCGTGAAAAGCGCTGCGGAGTGTTTACGTGGGTGCAGATTAAATCAGCAGCACGTCCGTATCCACTGGGCGCATAATTTTCTCCACCTTATTAGCTTCGTATTTATACAGTGGGGCTGACTTTTGTTGTCAGTTCTCGACTCATAGCAGTGATATGGCTGAGCAGTGTTGTGGCGCCGCTCGTCAGTTCTCCACGGCTAAATCTGATCAGACTGGAAGAAGCAACTTTGATTATTTCAATATCATGCGCTTAGAGTTTCGACTGGGCCCCACACACTGCGTGCATGCTCACACTGTCTTGTTTGAAACACACACACACACACACACACTCACACAACTTTTAGATACTGAATTTGAACCCCAAATAAAATGTTTCTCCAACTTCCTGTTCCTCCTCATCCCAGTTTCCTATTAGCAGGGGTGTCCACTTATCATTGCTTTGCGTTGCGCTAAGACATAAGCCTGTCCAAGGCGTAACTCAAGCCCACAGGGAGATGAAAGCTGCCTGTTTGGGTTTTGCAGACAGGGCTTGTACTCCTTGTTCCGCTTAATTATTGATAGCGGACACAAAATGCAGTTTCATTTGTGCAAACAACAACAACAACAACAGACGTTTTTTTCTCAGCCTCAGCACAACTCAAGGCTCCCTTACTCAAATGTGTTTACAAGCCCTTTATGTTGCGTCTGTCTGCAGGAAGGCTCTCACGATATTAAGGAGATCACCACAGCTCGCCTCGAGTTAAGACCATTTACAGCCGTGCCTGCGTGAGTGTGTGAGTGTGTGAGCTTGAATAGAGGAGTTTTTATTGGTTACTGCTGGTTGATTGGCCATATTTTAGGGCAAGGTGCTGCAGACTGGTGACAGACTGACACGTCTTTAAAAACTGAAGAACAGTCTTTTACGTAATTGTTTAGTTTGTCTGACCTCATGTGACCCTTGTCGTTTGAAATGCTCTTTCTCCCACCTCAGTATTGACTGGTATTGACGTGGTATCAATACACAGAGCTTGACTATAGCAACACTGTGGTGATTGTTTGTTATTCCCAACTATTTCTCTTCTGGCTGCCGTCCAGCTGCCGTCCAGCAAATAGTTGTCTCATTTACATTCCGTATTTAATTATTCAAGCATTGACCTGTCCACCAAACACACACACACACACACACACACCTACACACATACACACACACACACACACACACACACACCTCTCTCAGGTGGGTTGTTAAATTAATCTCCCACTCCACTCGTTTCCCTCTGCTGTCCCCAGCCCAGTGTGTGAATGTGGGGCTGTATTTGTGGGTGGCTGATACTGGTTAGTTACTCCCTCTGTGGAAGGAGGGGGCACAGACTCCCTCTCTGGGATCCTGCTAATCAGACACCTACAGGCAGATTCAGGACAAAAACACCTGATTTACAGATGATGTGTGTGTATTAGTTTGTGTGAATGTTAGGAGGATGTTTGTGCGTGTGTCTGTGGGTATATGTATTAGAGTATTTGTGTGTGTGTTAGTGTGAGACTGTGTGTGTGTGTGTGTCAATCAATCAATCAATCAATCAATTCAATTTTATATAGCGCTTCTCTATATACCCGAAGTCGCTCCACAGAGTCCAGAGTCCAGTAGTCATACACACACAGTCATACCGGTGGTGGTAAGCTACCTCAGTAGCCACAGCTGCCCTGGGGCAGACTGACAGAAGCGTGGCTGCCAATCAGCGCCAACGGCCCCTCCGACCACCACCAACATTCATTCATATTCACACAATGCAATGCATGTCTTTATGATGGTGGGGGAAACGGGAGTACCCGGAGTAAACCCACGCAGGCACGGGGAGAACATGCAAACTCCACACAGAAAGGACCTGGAACGACCTGGAAGGACCGGGATGCGAACCCAGGGCCTTCTTGCTGTGAGGCGACAGTGCTAACCACTGAGCCACCATGCTGCCCTGTGTGCACCTCCCACCAGTCTGTGTCATGGTGATTTCCCTCCTCGCGCTCCTCACTGACATCTCCCACCAGTAGGTCCTGGCCTCCATTTTCTAGCCCTGACTGCAAGCGAGACGCCCTGAAAGCTCTGCACAGCTTCCCTCCCAAGCCAGAGGATCCCCCTCTGCTAAACATGTCATTTCCTTGCTGAGTGTGAATTCCTGCTCCTGTCAGTCCCAGGGTGTCGTGTGTGTGTGTGTGTGTGTGTCGTGTGTGTGTGTGCGTGTGTGTGTGTGTGAGTGTGTCGTGTGTGTCATGTGTGTGTGTGTGTGTGTGTGTGTGTGTGGTGTGTGTGTGGTGTGTGTGTGTGTGTGTGTGTGTGTGAGTGTGTGTGTGTGTGTGTGTTGTGTGTGTCATGTGTGTGTGTGTGTGTCATGTGTGTGTGTGTGTGTGTGAGTGTGTGTGTGCAGGGGGTGCTCTTGCCCAGGGCTGACTTCATGTTCAGATCGTATTCTCTTCTTCTCCATCTCAAATCTGTCCTTCTCTCTCCCTTTACAATGCATTTTCTCTATTTCTCTTGTCTCCATGCATTTTCTCTCACTCTCTCTTTTCCTTTCAATCTCCCCATCTCTGCTCCTCCATCTCCCTCCATCTCCATCTCCCTCCATCTCCATCTCTCTCTCTCTCTCCATCTCTCTCTCTCTCTCTCTCTCTCTCTCTCTGTTCCATCTCTGTGTCCCACTCTGTCCTCTCGCACCCCTCTCTCTACTGATTTCCCGCAGGAGGTGTTGCTGCCTCCTCCTCCCGCACCTCCTCCGTGCCCACCTCGGAGTGAGAGGTGGGAATGGGGCTGCCTCAGCACACACACACACACACACACACACACACACACACACACACACACACACACACACGCAGCAGCCCTGCCAGCGGGATTATGCAGATCCTAATTCCGGAGCGCTCGCACACCTGGGGTCGGCGGGCCATGAAATAGGGAAAGTGCTTGTCGGAAAACTTTATTTTTTTTTCCCGCTTCACAAGGAGACAGAGAGAGAGAGATTGAATAGAGAGAGAGGGGGGAGGGGGAAGAGAGAGGAGAGAGGAGAGAGAGAGAAAGGGGGGAAGAGAGAGAGAGAGGGAGAGAGGGGAAGAGAGAGAGAGGGAGAGAGGGGAAGAGAGAGAGACGAAGAGAGGGGAAGAGGGAGAGAGGAAGAGAGTTGCTAAAGGGTGTTTCTCTGTTAGACCACCTCCCCCGTCAAGCATTGACAGCCCAATTGATGTGTGAGTGTGAGCTCCCACAAGCTGAAAGCCTCATCTACAGATGCTATGATACATCCAATACCTTTGAACAAATGAATTCATGACAATCAATATCCCATACATACACTGCCAGAGTGAATACATTCTGTTCAAT